>NW_005871399.1:177994-288214 GCF_000147115.1 Myotis lucifugus | reverse complement strand
CCCCTACTGCCCCGCCCCCCTGTTGGCCTGGTTGCTCCTCATGGCCCCCCTGCCGGCCTGGTCACCCTACGCTGCCTGCTGTTCAGTCGTTTGGTCGTCCCTCACTAACCCCACTGCGGGCCTGGTCATAGGCAGCCATCTTGTGAGGCTGTAAGGATTAATTTGCATATTTCCTGTTTTTTGTTTCTGTTTATTATATAGGATTGTGTTATTTTCCATATGACCAACTGTGAACCTACTTATGCCCCACCCTCTATATGGGCAAAAGTAGGTTTACAGTTGCAAGTACATGAAACAGTTTATTCTTGTATTATTATTTATTATGGTATTATTTACTTGTATTATAATTATAAACCTACTTTTGGCCACACTATATATTACTGCCCTCCCACTAAGGATTTCCATGATAAAAGGACCTGATATTTTATAAACACATTTTCTCTCCTCGACAGCAAGGAGTTCCCTTGGAGTAGAGGAATACTTGCTGAGCTATCTCCCTTCGTTCATCTTTCTAACGGCTGAGATGTAGGAAATAGGACAGGACTCAAGTCACTCAAGACGGGGAACTATTCTTCACCAGATTGTGCCTGATGAGTTCCTTCGCAAATTCAAAGGAAGAAGAAGCATTGTCCATCAAGCTTTTGAGTTCTGCCTGAAATTGAAAAAGGAAAGACTTATGAAAACAACACATATGTAGTTCTAACACCACATATTTGCACAATGCTTTATAGCTTCAAAGAATTTAACATGCTATTTCATTTGTTCCTCAGGATTCTAAGAAATAACGTAATTATGATTATCCTCATTTACAGTTGAGAACATTGAGGCCTATAAAAGTTTAGTGACTTGAACCTTATATTAACCAGCAAGTTTGAAATTGGTGAACCCAAGTCTGAAGACTCCTTGAGTTAGTCTTTTCTCAGGGCCAAAGGTAATAAAGGAGTTAAAGTTTCTTTTTTAAAAATATGTTTTTGTTATTGATTTTAGAGAGAAAGGAAGGGAGAGGGAGAGAGAGATAGAAACATTGATGAGAGAGAAACATCAACATTGATCGTCTGCTCCCGCCCACCCTCTACTAGGGATGAGCTGGCAACCCAGGCATGTGCTCTGACCAGAAATCGAACCAGCGACCTCCTGGTTTGACACTCAACCACTGAGCAACACCGGCTGGGTAAGGAGTTAAACTTTTAGCAACTGAGGCTGACCCTTCAATCTGACCATTCCACCTATATCCTGAATTCTCAGGGTAACTCCTTCCTACTGAATTGCTGTTTGTTTACATAACTCAATTAAAATGCCTCTTCCCACCCTGGCAGGGTAGTTCAGTTAGTTATAGCATCATCTTTGTACAAGATTTCAGATTGGATCCCTGGTTAGGGCACATACCAATGAATGCATACATAAGCAAAACAACAAATTGACATTTCTCTCTCTCTCCCTCAAATCAATCAATCAAATAAAATACCTCTTCCTTCTACTTTATTATTTATTAGACCTCTTCTGCATTCTCTTACCCCCTTAACACCCCTTAGAATAAATGGTTATTTACTAAGTGTCTTTACTAAGACACTAGACTCACCCCTTCCACAGCTTTCTGCTATCTCTACCTTGCCAATCTAGGATTTGGAGTAATCCTCTCTTCCTCCTTTTTCTACTTTCATCAGTGGGTAGCTAAGGTTTTGTGGATAAAATGATTAAATTCTTGATTATGCACACTAACCACTATAAGCTGTTCTACGTGGCCTCAGACAGGAGTGCATGTCTACTCAGCAATCCTTTTATTAATCTCTTCTCTTGATCACAGCGGCGATTCCGAAGTGTTGGGTAATATTAGACTAGATAATCTCAAGCTTTGAAATCTCAAGATCCCTTTTGTAATCTTAAATATTATTAAGGATCCCAAACAGCTGTTGTTTATGTGGGTTATAGCCATCATTATTTATTGAATTAAAACAAAAAATGTAAGTATTCAATTAGTCAAAAAATATAAATCTACTATACATTAACATAAATAACTTTTTAAAATTTAAAACAACTATATTTTCCAAGACAAAAATTTTATGAGAAGAATGGGACCTGGCCCTGAACGGGTCCGCCTAGGGCCAGCTGGTAGTGTGTGAGTTCTTGATTTCATGCAGGAAAGATTTCACCACAGGAGTCCAGATGAGTATGAGGGTGTGTTTATTAAAGCTAGGGACAGTGAAACAAGAAAGGGCTTAGCATAGAAAGCAACAGGAGAGCTCTGGCTCACTGGGAAGTCAGAGAAAAGGGGACCTTGGAGACAGGTTTGAGGGTTAGTCTGAGGAGCGGCTGCTGCCCATGGCTCCCCTGGTTGTGAGTCCCTTGGGGACCCTCAGAGTTTAGGAGGTGCACGCCTGTAGAGGAAGAGGGGAAAGAAATGGCGCAGGTTGGCTCCCTGGAGGGAGAGTAAGAGCTGAGTCCTTTGTCTTGAGGGTTTTTATCTCTCTCTTGCAGGCAGGTATCTTAGGGGAGGGTTTCAGCAGAATATTCATCCGTTTTCCATGTGTGCTCTTTCAAGGTCATGGTCTCCACTGATTGGTCAGTGCCAGGGGGTCATTAGTCCCTGAGCTGGTCCCATCTGTTTTTGCTGCTTTTCTGGGCCTGGAGCTGAATGAAATACAACTGAGGCCTGAGTGTTATCTCTAGGGAGGTGAACTCCTGTATCTGGTTGTTAATTGCTCAACCAGTTTGTTCAGCTATCTGTTCAGTTTCCCTATTCCACTCGTCCTGGCTTACTGGCCTGTCTCACTGTTTAACATTCTTGCAAATCTCTTTAATGTCTGGCTTAATAGAGGACAGCTAGATTGGCATATCTGCAACTGCATTTGAACTATTTTGAAATCACACTATCTCTGGAAAACTTGATTGAACACTTGAGAGAACGAAAGTGGAAAGAGATCTTTTAGTATTCTGAAGATAGTTTAAATCTCCGGCAGGGCTAGCCAGAACTAAGGGTGAGGCAAGTAGGTGCCTACAACACAGATTTAAAGCAGCACCACTCACATCTGTGCAGTATGCAATTGCTGACTTTTCAATTTTGCACCTAAGCAGGTTGCTCGCCTCACACAATCCAGGCCCCGGAACATCCCTAACACAGGATCATTGCCCAGCTAGGAGTGCATAGGCCAGCGGTTCTCAACCTGTGGGTCGCGAACCTTTGGGGGTCGAACGACCCTTTCACAGGGGTCACCTAAGACCATTGGAAAACACATATATAATTACATATTGTTTTTGTGATTAATCACTATGCTTTAATTATGTTCAATTTGTAACAATGAAATTGGGGGTCACCACAACATGAGGAACTGTATTAACCCTTTGTGGTCCAATTTTATTTTTGGAATTCAAACAGTCTGGTCCAAATTAATTGATGGGATTGAATGTTGAACCGGTTTGCTGTGTCGACCTCAGCCTCGACGTTGGACCTGCTCCTAGCGCCTGATCTGTCGAGTCAGCCTCCACGTTGGACCGAAAAGGGTTAAAGGGTCGCGGTATTAGGAAGGTTGAGAACCACTGGCATAGGCAGTTCAGGCAATCATGGTCATATCTGTTTCTTTGGTCAGCCCTGAAATCCCTGGAACCCCCTACACTAAGTTTTACAGATTCCATGAACTGTAGTCCCAGATCACAATCTGAGAGCCACTGGGCTAGATTATTCAATCAATGCTCTCATTGAAAACAACTGAATAAAAATAGACATACTCTTAAATATTTTCTTAAGAATACCAAAGAAAGTAAGAAGTTGCCAGACCAAAAATGAAGGGGAAAACAGAACCTAGAGAAGGTAGCAAGCATGAAAACCATTATTTCCCTGAAGGCTTTATTGATTCTATAAAATTTTAAAAAATATTTATTTATTTATTTATGTTTAATCCTCACCCACGGACATGCTGAGAGAGAGAAACATCGATCGGCTGCTTTCCACAAGTTCCACGACTGGGGACTAAACCCGATACTCAGGCATGTGCCCTGACTGGGAATTGAACAAGCAACCCTTCGGTGCACAGGACCACATTCAAACAACTGAGCCACTCTGGCTGGGCTAAAATTAAAACTTTTAGTTGTTGATAGTCTTGCCAGGCAACAAGAACAAAAAACAAAGCCCAGGACCTGCACAGGGAGTCTGGCAGGACACCCTTCCCCACAATCAGCCAGGACTCCACAGAGCTCCACTGGCAAGGGCAGGATGAACAGAACTGGAACATCCCTGACACAGGATCATCGCCCAGCTAGGATTGCAAAGGCAGTGCAGGCAATCTTATGCCTTGAGCTTGGTTCAAAGTGGTCCCAAACTGACAGTTCTCCGGGGTGTCTGACATAGAAAATGCATATCACTTAGGGAGAAAAGTACCTTCATTGTAGGCCTTAAATTATTACTATACAAAGACACTACACTCCTCGAGGGAGAACCAGGAGAAACGAGAAAAAACAGAATTAGAGCCACAAAAATTTCATAAATTCAAATTATTAAACTCAGATCACAAAACAAGTATGCTGACTATGTTCAAGACAATAAAAGACAATCCTAAAAGCATAATACTGGAAATGATAAAAAGTGAAGATTTTTTTAAGAAATAAAGAACTTTTAGAAATATAAAATATTTTAAACAAAATTAGTAACTGGATGGCTAAGTGTCATATAAATGAGCCCAAAATGGCCACTGTATATTGGCCCCCCGCTTGTTTATATTTTCACAGCAGGCTGAGACCCATTAGCTCAAAAGCTTTCTAAAAAACATTTTTAAAAAATCAGGTTAAATTTTACTCATCCAGTTTGTTTTAAATGTAGCCCAAATAAGCACATTTTTAATCCTTGATACCCTGCCTGGTTTTCATATTTCACAAACTTTCCAGATATCTGCTAGCCATAGATAAGATAAATCCTAGAGCTATAAAGAACCTAACCTGCCCAGCTGGCATGGTTCAATTGGTTGAGCGTGTCCTACGAACCAAGTCACAGTTGACTCTTGGTCAGAGCACATGGCCAGGCTTCGGGCTCCATCCCCAGTAGGGGACATGCAGGAGGCAGTCCATCGATGTTTCTCCTTCATCAATGTTTCTATCGCTCTCTCCCTCTTCCTTCCACTCTCTGAAATCAATGAAAACATATTTTTTAAAAAGAACCTAAGCTGCTGTTGCCTATCAGACCTCAAGCAGTCTCTGACTCCGACACTCCCTCCCTGCTGCTGAGAGACATCCTCTAGACAAATAAGCTCCTATCCAAATCCCCTCCTCCCTGGAGTTACTGCACCCTCCTCCTCCCATTCTGGATGGTGGTCTCTGTGCCATAGCCTCCAGACAGTCACATGCTCTAAGAGACCCCCCTCCAAAACTTTTCAGAGAGTCACCCAAATAAAGTTTGTGGGTGCTATTGTCACCTCATGGTCATATCTGTTTCTTTGATAGCCCTGAAATCCCTAGAGCCCCCTATACTAGGTTTTACAGTAGGTTAGACATGTCATAAGAAAGAATTAGTGAATGGGAAAACAGGTGTGAAGAAATTCTGCAGAGTATAGCACAGAGAGACAAAAGGAGGAAAAATAACGAAAAGAGGGTAGGATTAGACAATACTGTAAAAGGGTCTAACATATGTGCCTGATTGAAGTTCCTGAGTGAAATATGAGCAACAATGGGTAGAAGAAAAATCTGAAAAAAAATAAAAAAAATTTTTGAGAATTTTCTCTGATTAGACTCATTAATCCACCAATTCAGTAAGTCCCATGAGGACAATTTTTTTTTTAAAGTTCACATCTAGTTAAATAATAGTAAAACTGAAGGAAATAAAAAACAATGGGAAGTTTTTAAAATTAAATTTTTATTAAAAAGATGGATTACTTTCAAATAAAGTCAGAATGATAGCTAACTTCTTAACATAAAAATGGAGCTAGATCATGGAAAGATATCTTCAATGGGCCAATAGGTACTCTATACCTAATGAAAATATCTTATAATATATAAAAGCAAAATAAAGACATCTTAAGACCAACAAAAACAGAATTTGCCACCAGACTCTCACTAAAGGAAATCTGAAGGAAAACTTTATTTTTAATTTTTAAAAAATTATTTATTGATTTTAGAGAGAGAATAAGGGAGAGAGAAAAACAGAGAGGGACAGAAACATTGATTTGTTCTTTCACTTATTTATGCATTAATTGGTTGATTCTCGTATGTGTCCTGACTGAGGATCGAGCCTGAAACTTTGGCGTATCAGGATCATGCTCTAACCAGCTAAGCTACCTGGCCAGGGCCCGAAGGATAAATTTTACTTCAATTAATAGGAAAAGAATCCCAGATTAAAGGTTTCAGTTACAAGTAAAAATTAAAAGGGAGACATGGGTGATACTATTAACAATAAAAATATATATTAAAAAATAAAATAGGTACCCCCCCCAAAAAAAAAGAATAAGAAGGAAAAACTATGATATTTAAATGTTGGTAACACCAAATAAATGAATAGATTTAACAGCAATAATTTTTTTTTTAATATGATACTAAAGCCCTGGCTGGTGTGGCTCAGTTGGTTGAGTGTCATCTTATGCACCAAAGGGTTGCCTGTTCAATTCCCAGTCAGGCACATGCCCAGGTTGTGGTTTCTGTTGGTCCCAAGTCAGGATGTGTATAGGAGACAATCAATCAATGTTGTTGTTTTTTTCCTCTCTCCCTCTCCCTTCCTCTCTCTCTAAAAAAAAAAAAATAATCAATAAAAATACTTTTTAAAAATATGATACTAAAGAACAAGACAAAAATAGCATATGATTTAGGAAGGTGGTAAATGAGGTAAAAATATTGTCAAATCTTTGTATTGCTTAGGAGGAGAATTAACATTAACCTTGGTTAAATGAAAGATGTCTGTGGTAATTTTTATGGTAAGCACTAACATATAAAACTAGCAAAGGAAAAATATAAAGATAAAAATAGCCAATCAAAAACAATCCAAAAAATGACTCAAAAAGGAGAGAAAAAGAAATAGGTGAGACAAATAGAAATTATAGACTAATCAAACTGATAAGTATTGACGTAAAAATCTTAAATAGAATATTAGCTAACTGAATCCTGTGAAATGTTATTGTAAAGCTGTAGTAATTAAGGCAGTATGGTGCTGAGAGCAGGAGTAGACAAATGGATCAATAGACTAGAGGGCCTTAAAGTCAGATAGACATGGGTTTGAGACCTAAATTTGATACTTGTAAAATCTTAAGTTATTAAAAGTACATTAAGAATTAAGTCAATCATTACAAATTATTTCATGAATACTAGAGAAGAGCTGTTAGGGCTGCTGAAGGAGGAACACATGAGGCCAAAGTGATAGGGAATTATAAATTTACTAGAGGCCCAGTGCACGAATTCGTGCACTGGTGGGGTCCCTCCGCTTGGCCTGCGTCCTCTCGCAATCCAGGACCCCTTGGGGGATGTCAGATAGCTGGTTTTGGCCTGATTCCCGCAGGCCCGATCCAGACAGGAGGGAGCCCAATCCCCGCAGGCCCAATCTGGACAGGAGGGAGCCCGATCCTGTGCGTTGAGCATCTGTCCCCTGGTGGTCAGTGCGTGTCATAGCAACCAGTCGACTGGTCATTTGATTGCTTAGGCCAGTGATGGTGAACCTTTTGAGCTCGGGGTGTCAGCATTTTGAAAAACCCTAACTTAACTTTGGTGCCGTGTCACATATAGAAATTTTTTGATATTTGCAACCATAGTAAAACAAAGATTTATATTTTTGATATTTATTTTATATATTTAAATGCCATTTAACAAAGAAAAATCAACCAAAAAATGAGTTCGCGTGTCACCTCTGACACGCGTGTCATAGGTTCGCCATCACTGGCTTAAGCTTTTATATATATAGATATGTAAGCTTCACTGACAATTTCAAATGAAAAAGCATGCCTTTTGGAGATGGGAAGTGCAGTTTGGCAACCTGACTTGGATAGCACTAGACCTACAGAATACTGGTTAACCATGCTACTCACACCAGACTATAGACAGAACATGTGCAAATAAAACTGGCAATGTCCCCAAGATTGATTCAAGGTAGAAAGGCAAAAATATATTTCTTTTCTTTGTTCTTACCAAGGATGAAAATTCTGAAGAGATCAAATTGCAAACCCAGTTTACTATTAAACTGCTGATGCTGGAAACTAGCCAATTAGATAGACTCAAGGGACTCTTTAGTTGAAATGAGCATACCCAAGAATGTATTTTATGTAATATATAAATGGACTGTTCGATTGCATACTGAGCAATTTAATTGACAGGCATTTCTTTTGCCACAACTAACCACCTTTATTGACATAAGCCACAGAAAGTGAATCTGGGCTTATGCTAAAGACATGTGCTCTACACCCCTCCTCCTTCCCTGCCAACTACTACACACTGTTTCCCTGAGGAGTTGAATATCCTGTCAGCATGAAGTAAGTTCCTTGCTATTACATTTTCACAAATTTTACCTTGATATAGTCAATTTGCTGGTTTCAGTTTCTTTCTTTCCTCCTCTTACGCTGGGTGGTATGATACCAGTTAAAACTGTTTTTCGGATAAGGGTAGGATTTTAAAATTTTGACACATGCAGAAATTTTACTTTTAAATTTTGGTGGCTTCTGACATAAAGTAATGCCCAAGAAATAATTTCCAAACATGGTTGCCTCATAGAGTTAATTTAAAAATATGTGTACAAGACCTGGCCAGTGTGGCTCAGTTGGTTGGTCACCATCTTGTAAACCAGGAGTTTGCTGGTTCAATTACCACCAACAGGTTTTGGGCTCAATACCTGGTAGGGGGCATGCAGGAGGCAGCCAATTGATGTTGCTATCTCTCTCTCCCTCTCCCTTTCTCTCTCTTTAATAAATTATTCTTTTAAAAAAATTTGTACAAGGTTGGGCAAAATAAGTTTATAGTTGTTTATATGGAAAAATAATAAAACAATTAAATAATAACACAAAGTAAATTCTTGTGTTCTGCATAGTCACAACTGTAATCCTACTCCCACCCCGTAAATAACCAAATCTGTACATAGCTATAGTATAGAACATGCTATCTACATATATTTATAGCTATATACATGTGTATATATGCATGCATGTATGTGTGTGTGAAATATTAAATAAAAGGGGGGTCATAATGTATGGCCTCCTGTGTACTCTCAGTAGTTTCTTATAAAAAGAGAGCTCTAACAGAATTTACAACAGGGTTGTGAGGGAAACTAAATAAAGGATATAAAGTGCTCTGCACAGAACTTATAAGGTAGCTAAGTTCTAAATATTTATAAAACGTCTACCACTATTGATTCTTATAATAACCTTGAAGGAGACACTGAAGTGTACCAACCAAAGGAAGACAGCCAGGAATGAGAAAGGTGTACGCAAAGCTATGGCAGTCAGAGAGAAAGAGTATGGCGTATGGAGCAAACTCACTGGTTGGGCCGGAGAGGACAAGACTAGAGGCAGGGAAAGAACTGAAATAAGTGATGAGGACTAGAGCAGTGGCAAAGGAGAAAGCAGACAGACAAAAGGGATATCTAGAACACAGAACTGGTAGGAACTGGTAAATGATTAGATGGGGAATGAAAGAGAAGAGAGTGATGGATACCCTAGGATCGGATGTGATTTACATATTGCTGACACTGAACCAAAGAGCCTCAAAAATATTTTGGAGGAAGAAGTGAAAATATCTGATTTTAACATATTTGAGTTAATGTAGGGCATCTAGGAAAAGATCCTCTACAATGTATTAGGTATACACAGAGAATTTAGAAGTCAAGATTCTTTTTAGAATATCTGGTAAATAGAAATATTGAAATAATTAGGTTCATATAGAATCACACTGGCAATAACAAAGGGGTATTGATCAAGATAATAGTTTCATGAATAACCTGGGAAGCATAGGGTAATTTGAACTGGAATTAAGTTAAAAAACGAATTTCCATCACTACCTCAGCTGCTTTGCCATTGTAAAGACGAAAATGATTACAGGCCTTAAGATTGAGTGCGATGGTGCTATCAGGAATTTGCTGAAGGTAAACGGCCAGAACTTCTTGAGACACATCATAGTAATCCAACTTGTAGTAACACAGAGCCACATAAACATTAAGGGCAAGGTATTCCCTATTAGATAAAAGAATTAAAGGTTAACAGAAATGCTGTCAAACTACAAAGACTTTTTTAATGGCCAAGAAGAACAGCAAGGCAAAGAGGATGTGAATTTGCCTTTTGAAGAAAGAAGGCAAGGTGTAATCAGTGTAGGATTTTTCTTTTGGTATTGTAATTTTGGATGTTTTGATAAGTAGAAAAAGGGATGACAATTAGAGAAGCAAGTGAAAAGTTTAACTCCTACCTGTTCATGTTAAAAAAAACTAACATACAACATAATTGAGTATAAATGCAAATAAGCACACACCATACAGAAGATGGACAGTCAAGGCAAGTAGACCTGATGACTTAAAACGGGAATGAGTGGGAGACTGTGAAAGTAAAAGAAGGGAGAAGAGAGGTGGGTGAGATATTTTGGGGATGTGGGAGAGAGGCAAAGTGGTCAGTGATAAAGTTGCAATGTTAATTTTTCCAATTTCATCACCAAGTTACCTAAAATGTACTGCAACTTTGAAATTGATACACCTAGACCAGTGGTCAGCAAACTCATTAGTCAACAGAGCCAAATATCAACAGTACAATGATTGAAATTTCTTTTGAGAGCCAAATTTTTTAAACTTAAACTATATAGGTAGGTACATTGTTATTAACTTAATTAGGGTACTCCTAAGCTGGCCTTTGCTAAAAACATCCTCAATCTGATTGAGGTACGTTCACTGAGGTCGACCCCTTCCAACTCTCCCATCCATACTCATCTTGTATACTTGTTTTGTCTATCTCCTTTCGTTCAACTTCTCTATATGTCCACCCCCCACTTCTTCTAACGCCACTTCTTCAAAATAGACTCGCCCAGGCCGAAAACCAACTTCTGCGCATGGGCCACAAAGTTTCAATCGCACTGTACGTGCGTGCCCGCACGTGGTATTTTGTGGAAGAGCCACACTTAAGGGGCCAAAGAGTCGCATGTGGCTCGCGAGCCGTGGTTTGCCGACCTCTGACCTAGACCATACAATTTCAATAGGGGAAATATCACTCATAAATGGGGCAATAATTGGTTCTTATAAAGAGGTGGGAAATTATACTAATTTTATATACAAAGCATAGCTATACATACAGTACATAAACAAATATACAGTATATATGTGGTATTAAAATTTCATGGGAGGGCAATTAGGGGGAAAAAGGGTCTAAAAAGGCTCCTTGGAAGGGTGATAATGAAATAAAGGTGGAGAAACCTTAGACAATAAAGAGTTCTTACGCTCACCAGATTAGCTAACAGATTTGAACACATGGTGATACTAGATCTAAAGGACACTATGTCTTTGGCCAAACTAGTTACAGAAGAAACTAAGAAAATGAGATTTTGAGTAGGCATAAAAGAACACAGACCTGTTATCTAGCAGAATTCGCTTATAAATATCAATAGCTTCTTGGTAGTGAGATCGCATATAGTGGATTGAGGCCAAACTGAGCTGATCTTCCGTGATGTCCTGAAGATTCTGATGGAAGTTCATCAACTTCTTCTCATCATTAAACTAAAATGTAAGAGAGAAAAAGACATGTAAAGTTTCACATTAGCCCTGGCTGGGTAGCTCGGTTGGTTAGAGCGTTGTCCTGATATACTAAGGTTGCACATTCCATCCCCAGTCAGGGCACCTACAATAAACAATCAATGAATGCATAAATAAGTGGAACAACACATCAGTATCTCTCTCTCTCTCTCTCCCCCCTCCCTTCCTCTCTCTAAATTTAATGTTAAATAAAATTCATATTAGATTATAGTCAGAGATATCAACACCTACATTATAGAGACTTTAACTCCTCCTCCTCCAGCTATTTTGTTTCTATGTTCTCTCTATTTCCCTTCAGTTCTTATCTTCTCCTTTGTCTATCCTTCAGAGAAAGAATGAAAATAGCTTCTAGAGGCATAGTCTTGACAATGGAAAGTCTTTAAGTTAGAGGTCATATAACTTATTTGATCCCTCTTTCCTCTTTCTCTTACCTTCTTTTTCTTTTCTATTTCTTTCTTGATATTTTCTCCCTTTCCTTATTTTCTTTGTCTCTTTATCTTTTCTTTTTTTTAAAAAAATATGTTTTTTATTGATATTAGAGAGAGGAAGGGAGAGAGAGAGAGAAATATTGATGTGAGAGCAAGACATTGATTGGCTGCCTCCTGTGCGCCCACTACTGGGGATCAAGCCCACAACCCGGGTATGTGCCCTGACCTAGAACGGAACCAGTGACCTCTTGATGCATGGGTCAATGCTCTACCACTGAGCCACATCAGCCAGGCTTCTTTTTTTTTTTTTTCTTTCTTTTTTTTTATTTTATTTTTTTATTGCTTAAAGTATTACAAAGGGTATTACATATGTGTCCTTTTTTTTTCCCCCCGCCCTTGACAATCCCCTGGCCTCCCCTACCCCGCAGTGTCTTATGTCCATTGGTTATGCTTATATGCATGCATACAAGTCCTTCGGTTGATCTCTTACCCCCCTCCCTCCTGCCCCACAACCCTCCCTGGCCTTCCCGCTGCAGTTTGACAATCTGTTTGAGGCAGCTCTGCCTCTGTATCTATTGTTGTTCAAAAGTTTATAATGGTCTCTATTATCCATGAATGAGTGAGATCATGTGGTATTTTTCCTTCATTGACTTAGCCAGGCTTCTTTTAAAAAAATTTTTATTTTAGAGGGAGAGAGGAAGGGAGACACAGGAGAGAGAAACATTGATTTTGCTGCTCCACTTACTTATGCATTTCATTCATTTGGTTGTTTCTTGTATGGCGGGGAATCAATCCTACAACCTTGATGTATTGGAACAACACTCTAACCAACTGAACTACCTAGCCAGGACCTCTTTACCCTTTTTTATATGCTGTCTACAAGAGAGACATTTAAAATATAAGGATACAAAGAAGTAGAAAGTAAAAGGATGTAAAGAATCATAACAAGCCAACAGTAATCAAAAAAGATCTGGTGTAGCTATATAAATATGACAAAGTAGACTTTATATGAAAAAGAGTTTTTACAGATAAAGACAGACATTTTATTATGATCTGTGTTTCAATCCACTAGACATAACAAGAATTTCTAGTTAATTATTTCTTACCGTTGTTGGTAACAAGAAAAAAAAAAGAAAAAAATTTTTTTAAAAAAAGTGTGAAATCGGAATACCTTGTGAGCCAAATGAAAGAGGAGGCGGTTTTGAAGTCGGCTTTTTGGAGCTAAAAAAGAAAAATCCAAGCTGCTTATTAAAGAACTTAATTGCCATGGCACTTAGTCCCCTTCCCAAATCCTTACTTATCTGCTCCTGGTATATCTCTGCTACATAACAATACATATTATTTTAGTCTAGTTTCCACCTGTGTGACAGCATCAAGAACCAGAAGAAAAATGTCCTAAGGCTCTGCTTTTCCCCATCACTTGTTCTACCTGATTCTATTATGGCGGACCACAGCCCACCACTGTGCTGTTCGCTGAACCAAACACTGGAAATAAACAGTTATGGTCATTTCAATACATGTAGGAATCCATTCTCATTCAGCTGTTCTCCCCAGTATGCTTTGTCAATTCCTTCTGAAATCTCTTTTTCTACAGTTATACCACCATATTTTTTTAAAATATATTTTATTGATTTTTTACAGAGAGGAAGGGAGAGAGATAGAGAGTTAGAAACATCGATGAGAGAGAAACATCGATCAGCCGCCTCCTGCACATCTCCTACTGGGGATGTGCCTGCAACCCAGGTACATGCCCTCGACCGGAATCGAACCCGGGACCTTTCAGTCCAAAGGCCGACGCTCTATCCACTGAGCCAAACCGGTTTCGGCTATACCACCATATTTTATTGAGTGCTAGACCAGCCTCTACTCCATAGATCTTCTAGCATGATAATCTGCTACAATGAAACAGGCAGCCAAGCAAAAAGGTTAACACCTTTCAAGTTCAAAATCCTCTTTGCACTCTTGGAGAATTTTACTAATTCTGTACACTCAATCCTATATCTCTTTACAGCAAAAAGTCATACTTCAATGTATAAAAAAATAAAAATAGTACTGGCCAGGTAGCTCAGTTGGTTAGAGTGTTGACCCAATATACCAAGGTTGCGGTTTCCATCCCTTGTCAGGGCACATAGAAGAATCAAGCAATGAATGCATAAATAAGTGGAACAACAAATTGATATTTCTCTCTCTCTATCCTTTCCCCCTCTCTTTCTAAAATCAATAAATAAAAATTTAGAAACAATGAAAAGATATATAGCTACCTTGACCACCTTCTGTGTGTCTAACACTGTTCTAGGCACAGATAAAGCAAGTGACTTAAAGGCCCTTATAAAGAAGTGAGGAAAACTACATTAGTACATATGACACAATTTGGGTACAAATCAAGAAAGGCTTTAAGTTCCATATTTTCCATGAATTTGAGCTGAAATTCTAAATATGTATGTCAGTTAATTCACTAAGAATTCTACCCTGGAATACATTCTTCACTAACAAATTTATTTATTTTTTGTTGGTTTAAATATGTTTTTATTGATTTTTTTTTAGAGAGAGAGGAAGGGAGAGGGAGGGAGAGAGAGAGAGAGAAATAACAATGCACACACTGACTGGGGATGGGAGATCGAATCCACAACCTAGGTATGTGCCCTGACCAGAATCAAACCTGCAACCAACCAACTGAGTGACACTGGCCTGGGCACAAATTTCTTAAAATACATTACCTTGCCCACTTTCTCTACACTTCTTTGATTTTAATTTGATTCATACTCTAATTCTTAATCTTTCCTCCCATATTTCCCTTTGCCCTACTCTTGTTTGCAAATTTGAGTCTAGTTCTCCAAAATTACTGTCTTGACAAGTAAAGTAAACGTAAAGATGTACAGATTCTTCATGCTGAAATTACTTGGCTTCTCACTCAGAAGCAGAAACAGCAGCTATAAAATCCACATCCGTAAGAGCTGAACCACTGTCCCCCACTCCCACCAAAAGCATGAACATGCTCTCAAGCTGGGGCCTAAGAAAGATGCCCTGCCGTTTTTCTCCCCTCATTCTTCTGCCAGAAGCTGTACCTTCTAAGAAAGGGTGGTGGGGAGCAGCACACACGACCTTGGTGTGTTTGGTTGACGTTCTAACCAACTGAGCTTCCCGGCCAGAGCACAAACATCAATTTGCTCAAATCCAATATTCTTTGAAGAGTAAAGCTATTTTTTAGCTTTCTAATATCACTTGAACTTTCATCAACAGAAAAAGAAATTAAATAAATTTTTAAATCTCCAAAATGACTCTTACAATTAGTGATGAATACCAGACATTAAAGGGGCCCACTTTACCTTTGAATCCAGCAGCTTCAGCTTGCTTATACATTCCAAGAAAAAAGTAGGTACAGGCTAGATTCACCCAGACTTCAGGATTGCAATTTTCCTCTTTTGTCACATTTTCATATTCCTGAAATATATATTAAGCAGTGATGTTATTTCGGCAATAACGCAATAGATGGGCCATCCTTCTCTGATGGAATAGGATTTCTTACTGAGATTGGAAAACTTCATACTTAGGGAATCTGAATGCTCAACTATTCCCTACCTGTAAGGTTAAAAACACTGCAGCCCTACCTGGTTTGGCTCAATGTTACAGGCTTGATCTCTCCCAAGTCGGGGCGTGTGTGGGAGGCAACCAATTGATGTGTTTCTCTCATATCGATATTTCTCTCTCTCTGTCTCTCCCCCTCCCTCCCTTCCACTCTCTCTAAAAATCAATGAAAAAATATCCTCGGATGAGGATTAACAAAAGACAAACAAACAAACGAAATAGTGCAGCTAAAGCTCAATCCCACCCATGCAGGACTGTGGTCCATAGACTCTTACACTTGTTTTTTCCTCTTTTTAACAATGATATGAGCTATAAACTGCATAAATGAAAAGTTATGAAAATATTTTATTTTTACTAACTTAAAAAGACATACAAAAGATACTTTATAAAAATGCATAGGTTCAGTTAACTTAAAATCTGATAGCATTACTACACTACCAATTTCACTAATTGTTCTCTGGCTTTATTTGGCTTTACATTTTTTAAAAGCCTTTTTTTCCCCCTGCCCACAATCTCTTTCTGAGATTCACTTTGTCAACTACACTTTCCATATACTCTTACTATTTATCAGTCTATACTAGATGCCTCTGTTTTTTCTTATTACATTTGGGTTACTCTCCTTTCTCCTACATCTTTCACAAACACTACCAGCCTCTATACCAGTGATGGCGAACCTATGACACGTGTGTCAGAGGTGACACGCGAACTCACGTTTTTGGTTGATTTTTCTTTGTTAAATGGCATTTAAATATATAAAATAAATATCAAAAATATAAATCTTTGTTTTACTATGGTTGCAAATATCAAAAAATTTCTATATGTGACATGGCACCAGAGTTAAGTTAGGGTTTTTCAAAATGCTGACACGCTGAGCTCAAAAGGTTCGCCATCACTGCTCTATACTGTCCTTTTCACATCTTCTCTTTTCCTTCACCAATTTTGTTGCTTTTGTTCATCTCACCACATTACCTGATCTTGGATACTTCCATTTTAGTTATGCAGGTTCTTTAAATACCCTTAGATTACATTTTGGGAGTAAGAATATGTGGGAAATGTTTAAACAATTTCATTTATGAATTAAAAATTGCTTGATATAAGGCATTTATAATTTTATCTAGATCCATAATCTTATAGATTGTTCATTACAATGACCAAGAAAAACAACTTCAAAACTAAAGATAATGTAATCTTTCATATCTCTAAAAAATAACCAAACAAATAAAAATGAACTTCTTTTGAGAAAAGACTCATAAAAACTTTTCTATCAAAATGGTTTACTTTTCCTTTCCTGAAGACTTTCTTAAGAAATAGTAATGTTAATATGTTGTACAACCTCATTAATTTATATCTAAAAGCAAAAGTAAACAAGATATATACACAAACTTGAACATATAAAGAAGAATTCTGAAGCAACTCATCAAAAAAGAGCCAATGGCTGCCTCCATTAACAAAGAAGTAGAATTGGGAACAGTTTTTTTTCTTTTTACTTTGTACCCTTCTATATTGTTTGAATTTTATCATAAGCATGTATTATTATATACAAAGCTTAATAACATTTTCAAAGCCCTTCTGTTATAAATTTTCTTTTTACTAACCTCCAAAGCTCTCTTGTAGTCACCCAGGTGAAAAGCACAGTATCCAATCCACAAATTAGTATCCTCTTCTTGTTCCCCAACATGACGTTTGAACTTCAGGTTAAAATTTCATGGAAAAAAAATCACAGAAAAACTTTTTAAAGTAACCCCTGTTTTGTTCTTGTTTTTTTTTTTTTTTTAAAAAAATGCTACATTAAATTACTGTTTTAATTTATCAGTTTATAATAAAAAATCATAAATAATAGAAACAAATGAATATCCAATTTAATTAAACTGATACCTATATAACTCAGCACAATTACCTTCTAATTATTACAGAAATTGATATTTTAAAACACTTCATGTTTATTTTTCTGTATTTGCTGACACCTCACTCCAGAAAGTATTTAAGCATTATCCTCATACCAATTCTGGGTGATATATAAAAACATAAGAATTATGTAAAACATTTAATCCAAAATAATTGAAAGTAGAGAGATGAAGCAATAAGCTCCAGGCCATACAGCCAGTAGGGGTGGCGGCAGGGACTTAAAGTCATGTTTGACTCCAAATCCCATGTTCTCACCCTCCATGCTCTACCACATTCAGCTTCATGGTTCAAACCTGTCCCATTAAAATACACATATATTTACTCAGAGGTTATAACAGTTGACTGAGGACAGGTCACTAAAGCACTCTCTGACCCTGGAACAGGCTTACCAGGACCTATGGGAGCTAAGGATGTTCAGAAGATTGGCATCATATGTCCACTAGGAACAAATATTTATGAATTCTTCAGTCAACAAAAGAAAAGCCCTATGTTGGAGGAAAGGACTGATCCCTAAGGAAGGAGTCTGAAACCTTGGTAAGGTAAGAGGTTTTCACTCCACAGATTGATAAATCAAAAACATAGGTGAGGTCCTAGCCAGGAATTACATCAAGATTTCAGGTTTGATACCTATTCAGGGCACATATAAGAATCAACCAATGGCCCTGGCCAGTGTATCTAGGTGGTTAGAGCATCAGTCTACACACTGGAGAGTTTTGGGTTTCGCCAAGGACAGGTAGGTTGCAGGTTCCATCTCCACCCCCCATTGGTTGGGGTGCATGTGGGAGGCAACCAATCGATGTGTCTCTCTCATATCGATGTTTCTCTCTCTCTCTCTCCCCATCCCCCTTCCCTTCCAGTCTCTCTAAAAATCAATGAAAAAAATATCCTCACTCCTTGGATGAGGATTAAAAAAGAAGAAGAATCAACTAATGAATGCATAAATAGGCGGAACAACAAATCAATGTCTCTCTCTCTCTTTCAAAATAAAAAGAAAATTTAAAAATATGGGTGAAAAATTAAATAGTGAAACACATATTTACATGTCATTGCTACAAAATATTGGATGCCTTTAATTATTATAAGATGAAGGTATTCTTTGATACTTTCTTGTCTGGGATAAGAAGTTACTCCTGTAGTTAACTCCATCACATTAGAAATTCTCCTCTCACAAATGCTGTGAATTCAAGTTCAGTGCCTTAGATCTGAAGAAATCCTTATTCTTATTTGAGGTCTCCCTGAATTATCCCAGGAATTAAGGAGAGTTCATAAGACTTCCTCATCCCTACCCATGGAAGTTCCCATTCCTATACATCATGGCACTCTATGTAAAGGCAGTGTGGGATTACACATAAGGAAAATGTGGTCATTGCCTTAAAAACAGAGAGAGAGAGAAAAAAAACAGAGTCTGACAAAAATTAGACATATACACACCACTCAGTCCACTAATTTACAGAGCTAAAAGGTCCTTCTAAGTCAACTCCCCGCTTTAAAGATGAGAAGACTGGTTCAAAAAAGTTAAACAGCTCTAGCCGGGTAGCTCAGTTGGTTAGAGCATTGACCGATACACCAAGGTGCCGATTCAGCCCCTGGTCAGGGCACATACATACAAGAAGCAACCGATGAATGCATAAATAATGGAACAACAAATCAACATTTCTCCCTCTATAAAATCAAAAATTTTTTTAAAAAGTTAAATAATGTGCTCCATACCAGATCACTAGGAAAAAAATGTAGGACTACCCATGGAAGACTGAGAAAGATATATAAAGCTAATTAAAACAATTAAGCCTATAATCGTGCTTTGGAGAAATGACTGTGGTACGACAAGCACGCTTGCTGTCAAGCATCACCGGTACATTCTTTGGTGCACCCCTTCATTCTCCTTCACTCCCCTATAGCATGTGTTTTCCACAAAGCAGTTTCTCACAGTGCACTGTCCTGGGACCACCTACGTCAGAAGCACGCAGGCTACTTGCCTAAAATACAGGCTCCTTAGCACCACTGTGGACTGATTCTGTAAAGAATCAGAATCCCTGTCCTGGCTGGGTGGCTCAATTGTTTGGAGCTTTGCCCTGTGCACCACTTAGGTTGCAGTTTCCATCCCTAGTTGAGGTGCATGTTGGAGGCAACCTCACATCTGATGTTTCTCTTTCTCTCCCTCCTCTCTCTCTCAAATAAATAAATAAATAAATCCATCTGTAAGGCAGACGTCCAGGAATATAAAGCACCGTAGGTGGTTCGGAGAGATATTAAATTTAAGAACTACTGCCACAGAGATTGAAATATTTTCTGAAGATTTCGTATTTAAGACAATAAGCATGAAGCATAGTAGATTAAATTTAATCAAAATTTTATAACCTAGAACCGGTATACATCATAAATTGGTCAGGGGTTGGGATAAACAGTGTATGAACTGACTATTAAATGACCCTCCATATTTTTAGGCTGGATTCACCATTAGGGGGGCTAGATATAATTAAAAGTGTCCTTCAATAAATATGTCTGTCTTTTTAAAAAATATATTTTTATTGATTTCAGAGAGGAAGGGAGAGGGAGAGAGAGGTAGAAACATCAATGATGAGAATCATTGACTGGCTGCCTCCTGCACACCCCCTACTTGGGGTCCTCGGGGAACCCCATCATGTGCCCTGACTGGGAATCAAACCATGACCTCCTGGTTCATAGGTAGAGGCTCAACCACTGAGCCACACCAGCTAGGCCTATAGTTCATCTTTAATCAGATTTGTAGCTAACTGGGAAACTGGAATCTTTGCCTGACTAGACGTACAGGAAGCCCCCGAACGCACCCACCTGTTCCAGCGCATAGCAACCAGCATGCACCTACGCATTCACCCCTGTTCCTGGCATTCACCTCCTACGAAGCAACCTTCTTTGGACATTACCTCCAACAGGGTGATAGCTCCGGTGAAATCTCTCTGTGACAGTAGCTCCTCCAGCTTTGGCATCTTCCTGCCCTTCTTCTTCCTTTTGTCCGTGTGGGGGAGGTCCCCACCTACAGCAGGTTTGGCCCGTGAAAGCATCTGTGAAAGAAACGACAGGCAGCTGTACGATCCAGGTATGATGGTCAGTTTTCAACAGTGACAGCTCCAGGATCTGCAAGTCGAATCCTTCACACCGAACCCCAGAGAAGCCTATTAAACTCTTCTTGGTAATAAGTGTTATTACCACAAGGGCCATGGCCCCGCACTGTGCTGAACCAAATAGCTACTCCCAACTCCTGGATCTTCTCCAGTTAGGGTGCGGCAAGAGATGCTTTCCGGGGGCCTCTGTCCGCTCGGCCTTCCTTCCCTGGGCCTGCTTTCCAGGCCACGCGCAGCTCCGGTGCCGGGAAAGAAAGGATCGGGAGGGAAGCCCGCACCGAGGTATTTACAGTTGCATCCCTGTCCCCCATGGGCACGCGGGGAAGGCAGGGAGAGACCACCCTCGGTTGACACGTCTGGACTTTACCGACAGGGGCGCTGGGAACCTCGACTCTCCAGCCCCAGGGCTTACTCAGAGTTCTCCCTCCCTGTCCAGCGCCACTAACCATGTTGGCGTCGGTCCTGTGAGTCCCCTCGGCAGGCAGACGGCGAAGGCCAAGCCTCCGCGCTTCTCGGCATCCACAGCTCGCTCGGTCTCCACAGCAACCGCGCGGGGGAGGGGGGGCTGGTCCGTTCGGAGAAGCGCTCCGAGGAGAACCGGTGCCTTTGGCTTCTTGGTTCCCGCGCCTCCGCCGCCGCAGGACTGGCAGTTCCTCTCGGGACGAGGTCCTGGGATTGTTTTACTTCCTTTTTATTGAGTTTTTGGGGTGACACCAACAAAGTTATACAGGTTTCAGGTGCACAATCATCTGTACACTGTATTGTGTTCACCACCCCAAGCCAAGTCCAATTCCATCACCATGTGTTCCCCCCTAAGCCCTCCACCTCGCCCCACACCCCGCAATTACAACACTGTTGTCCGTGATCACGAGGTTTTTCTTTTCCTCTTTTTTCTTTTTTTACTCAATCTCTCCACTCCCCGCAGCCCCTCAACTCCCCCCTCCCCCCCGCACCAGCTGTCAGCCTGCTCTCTATGCGTGTACTTCTGTGTTTTGCTTGTTAGTTCATTTTGTTCTTCAGAGAGCGACGTTTTCTGTGCTGCGAGCGAGAGTTCGATTCTATCTCTATGAGTTTAGGAAAAAGCAAATTAGAATGGTATTGTTTTTCAAATACAAGTTTCCTGGGAAAGTAATTTTCAAGGACCACTTCCGATTATTGTCCGCGTCGGGCTCCATGGCAACCCCCGCCGCTGCCTGGCACGTGATCTTGATCTCGGGCGGGTGCCTGAAGGTTAGAAAAAAAGTTTCTGCTGAACCGAGGAAGCTGACGTGTAGAGGTGGGAGTTCATCATGATACAGTTTCTTATTTCCATAGATACACCCTCACACAATCGGTACTGTAATCAAAATGTGTTGATTGGACGACTTCTCTTACTCCTGAACCCAGTTAACACGGCTGCCAGGGTGGTCTAAAACCAACTAGTGCAATGTTAGAGCTGGAAGGGACCTTTAATGGACAGCTAGCTCCACGCTCAGAATGCACAGACCAAGGAACCAACATCTGGAGAAGCGAAGCAATCCTCCCAAATGGATAGGTAGCATAGCTGAACTGAGCTCCCCTTCTCCTCCCCCTCTGCTCCCCCTATGACCGGATTCGAACCTGAGACTCTTCAGTCCACAGGACGACGCTCTATAAACTGAGCCAAATCAGCCTGGGCTCTTTAGAAGGAAAATAAAACAACCTCAAAAAGAATGATGTATATAACGGATTAATTTCCAGCGCATTCACAGATGCCATTTATGTTGCAAGTCTTCCTTCCTGAACTGTTTTCAATTTTCAATTGAGGGGTTATTTTAAAGCAAATAGATGAACCTGGTGAAAAGGAGAAAGAGAGTGAGGAGGGAGTGTGGGAAAGAGGCTTTGTAATGACTTCCATGTGAGGACAGCCTGGGACCCCTTTCTCCAACCTCATCTCCTTCCATCCTTTCTTTCACTTTATGGTTGGAACACATCATAATTCCCCAACTTGTACACTATTTAAAGCCTCTGGGGTCTTACTTGGACTGCTCTGTGTCCATGTAGAGTTCTTTTTCCCTCCTTTTGGTACAGATTCAAAACCCTCTGCCTTTCTCCTTTCCTTCTTCTAGAGAAAAAGAAGAGAGGAGAAGAGCCCTGACTGGTTTGGCTCAGTGAATAGAGCGTCAGCCTGCGGACTGAAGGGTCCCAGGTTTGATTCTGGTCAAGGGTATGTACTCTAGGAGAGTCTTTCTAATTACCTTTTCCTGTCTGTGCGAGGTACCCTCCCCTGGGGCCCAGTGCTATCCTGTGCTTATCTCTGTCATGGTTCTAGTCATATTGGATGGAAATAATCACTCTGATCCTCTTTTCTAATTAGAGTGGTTCTCAAACTTCCTAATGCCGCGATCCTTTAATACAGTTCCTCATGTTGTGGTGACCCCCAACCATAAAATTATTTTCATTGCTACTTCATAACTGTAATTTTGTTACTGTTATGAATTGTAATGTAAATATCTGATATGCAGGATGTATTTTCATTGTTCACGACCCACAGGTTGAGAACTGCTGGTTAATAGAGGATCCAGAAATTGACCCAAGCCATTATACTCAATTAATATTTGACAAAGGAGGCAAGAGCATACAATGGAGTCAAAACAGCCTCTTTAATAAATGAAAACTAGATCACCAACTTACACCATACAAAAAAACAAACTCAAAATGGCTAAAGGACTTGAATGTAAGACGGGAAACCATAAAAACTCTACAAGACTCCATAGGCAGCAAAATTGCAGACATATGTAGTAGCAATATCTTTACAGACACAGATCCTAGGGCAGTGATGGCAAACCTATGACACGCGTGTCAGAGGTGACACGCGAATTCATTTTTTCGGTTGATTTTTCTTTGTTAAATGGCATTTAATATATAAAATAAATATCAAAAATATAAATCTTTTTTTTACTATGGTTGCAAATATAAAAAAATTTCTATATGTGACACGGCATCAGAGTTAAGTTAGGGTTTTTCAAAATGCTGACACGCCGAGCTCAAAAGGTTCGCCATCACTGTCCTAGGGCAAGAGAGACTAAGGAGAAAATAAACAAATGGGACTACATTAAAATAAAAAGCTTCTGTACAGCAAAAGAAACCATCAACAAAACAACAAGAAAGCCCACTGCATGGGAGAACATATTTGCCAATGTTATCTTCAATAAGGGTTTAATCTCTAACATTTACAGGGAACTCATACAACTTAACAAAAGGAAGATAAACAATCCAATCAAAAACTGGGCAAAGGACCTAAATAGACACTTTTCAAAAGAGGACATTCAGAAGGCCCAGAGACATATGAAAACATGCTCAAAGTCACTAATCATCCAAGAAATGCAAATCAAAACAACAATGAGGTACCACCTCACACCTGTCAGACTGGCTATCATCAACAAATCAACAAACGACAAGTGCTGGAGAGGATGTGGAGAAAAAGGAACCCTCCTTCACTGCTGGTGGGAATACAGACTGATGCAGCCATTGTGGGACACAGTATGGCGTTTCCTCAAAAATTTTAAAATGGAACTGCCATTTGACCCAGTAATACCACTTCTAGGAATATATCCAAAGAAAATAGAAACACCAATCAGAAAGGATATATGCACCCCTATGTTCATAGCAGCACAATTTACAATAACTAAAATTTGGCAACAGCCTAAATGCCCATCAGCAGATGAGTGGATTAGAAAACTGTGGTACATCTACAGAACGGAATACTACGCTGCTATAAAAAAGAAATAATTCTTTTTTTTTTATAAAGACTTAAAAAATTTTTTAAAAAATATTTTTGTTGATTTTTTACAGAGAGGAAGGGAGAGGGATAGAAAGTTAGAAACATCGCTGAGAGAGAAACATCCACCAGCTGCCTCCTGCACACCCCCGACTGTGGATGTGCCCGAAACCGAGGTACATGTCCTTGACCAGAATCAAACCTGGGACCCTTCAGTCCACAGGCCAACGCTCTATCCACTGAGCCAAACCGGCTAGGGCCATATAATTTGATCTTAAACTGAGAGAGTGGTGGGCACAGAGAAATACAAAGGACAACAACGACTCAGAAGATAAAACTTTGAATTATGAGTAGAAAACAACTTCCCCTGGTCCAGGCAAGAAACCCTGGATAGGATTTAGAATGTGGAGGTAGTTGAAACATGAAGGATAGAAGTAGAATGACCAAATCTCATCTGCCACTGGACAGAGTGGAGCATGGATCAGAAAGTCACAGATATATTCAATTCTATGCTCTTGTACATGCTAGGATACTTTCTCTTGGCTTTGGGGTGGGGGGGGACCGGGTTTGCTTTTTTTTTTTTTAATGTAACTTTATTTGCATCCACAATACACCCTAAAAAAATTCTAACTTCAGAAGCATCTGGTTGATTCTTTTTTAAAATTTTTTTTTAAAATCTCTATTGTTGAAAGTATTACAGATGTCCCCTCTTCTTCCCTATTAGATCCCTTCTAGCCTACCCCTGCCCCCTACCCCAGGCCTTCACCACACTATTGTCTGTGTCCATGGGTTATGCATATATGCCTGCAAGTTCTTTGGTTAATCTCTTCCCATTCACCACCCACCCACCCCCACCTTACCTCTGGGGTTCAACAGTCTGTTCCGTGCTTCATGTCTCTGGATCTATTTTGTTCATCAGTTTATTTTGCTCATTAGATTCCACATATGAGTGAGATCATGTGATACTTGTCTTTTTCTGACTGGCTTACTTTGCTCAACGCAATGCTCTCCAGGTCCCTCCATGCTGTCTCAAAGGGTAAGAGATTCTTCTTTTTTACTGCTGCATAGTATTCCATGGTATAAATGTACCACAGCTTTTTTATCCACTCATCTACTGATGGGCATTTAGGCTATTTCCAGATCTTAACTATTGTAAATTGCGCTGCTATGAACATAGAGGGCATACATTCTTTTGGTTTCTTAGGATATATTCCTAGAAGTGGGATCACTGGGTCAAATGGCAGTTCCATATTTAATTTTTTGAGGAAACGCCATACTGTTTTCCATAGTGGCTGCACTAGTCTGCATTCCCACCAGCCGTGTACGAGGGTTCCCTTTTCTCCACATCCTCTCCAGCACTTGTCATTTATTGATTTGTTGATGGTAGCCATTCTGACAGGGTTTGCTTTTTTTTTTTTTTTTCAAAACTACAACTTTATTTTGGTTGAACTGGGCAGTTATAAATTGTTCTGACCTTGGTCAAAATGGCAAAAGGAACACAGAATGAAGGTCCCTGGTCCTGGAATTGGACTAGTTCGGAATTTGGCAAGAATGACAAGGCTTAGACCGGAGACTTAACTCAAAGAGGGATAAAGTAGGACTCCCCTTCCAAAGTATACTATTTCCTTCAAACTCACCCTGTGATTAGCTTGAGTAAGAAACTTCTTGCCGGACTGCTCCTTGACCTCCTATCCATTTCACAGAGTAACTCCAACAGGTACATACACAGCTGTTGCACACTTCACAAGGTTTCACCTTATTTGATGTGATTGGTTGGACAGCAATGCCCCTACTTGACACAGAGGGTAGTGAGGAGCTTTTGGCTTGCACAAGTCCAGCCCCTGTTAAGCTCAGTGTAACAATGTGAATGCACATGTGTTCTCTCACCCAGAGGTACAAACTCAGAAAGTGTGGCATGTAAAGAATAAAAATAGGGGGAGCACCCATGTGAAAAAGAAAGAAGAAAATAAAAGCATTTGAAAGCATTATCCATGCGAGGGTGGTAGACAGAGACCAACCCACACAGACATGTTCTGCCTCAGCCCCATGCATATGTGCATCTTTCCTGAACTCGCTGTGATAATGTCACTTGTCCATCTTCTGTTTATTTCACTTCATAAGCTTCTTGTCAGCTAATTAATGCTTTAAAATGAAACATGAAATTTCCTTACCAACTCATTGTGAAAATATATTCTGACTTGTTCATCTCCCTCTGCTGTAACCAGAAGATTTCTGTGGCTTATATTACAAGGAATGACAAGGGCAATTATCATTAAAAACTGAGCAGAACAAAGCTATGGCAATGAGGAGTGCTACAATTCATTCGCCAAGGTGATAAAAGGAGAACGCGAACCCACCTCTCTCTTTCTGATAACAAAGCAATTACAACTTTTAAAGTCACACAGAGAAAATACTAATTTAATAGAAAACAGAGAGAATGGTAGGCGCAGAGAAATACAAAGGAAACATCTATGTACAAAAATAATTCACTTTATCAAAACTTCCCATTATGAGTAGAAAACGACTTGCCAAAAATGTCAGGATGCACGGTAATATTTTTCTCAGAAAAAAATAATTTTTTCTTATTAGTATTCAGAAGGTTGCTAGCAGAATGATACAGTAAAAAAGTTCAGCCCATCTTTGAAAGTAATAAGCAATGAAGCACAAATAGAGGTAAAGCACGGATAGTAAGACAATACACACATGTACACAAATATACACAGGCACAGACACAGACAGACACAAACATATACCCACAAACACACACACATATACATATACACTCAGACATAAATACATACGCACACACATATACACATGTACTCACAAATATGTGTGCACATATATACATACATACTCTTACACACAGATATACATACGTAACACAAAGACATATACACATATACCTACACACATACAGACACACACACATATTCACAAACATACTCAGGCTTAGAATGGATTCTAAGGAAAAGAATCATGGACCAGAGACCACAGAACTAACATCTGAATGAATGATTGACATTTGGACACAGTGAGAGCCAGCAGCCCCTGTGACCTTCACAATATCTGGAAGCGCTCCAGCTGCTGGGACAGTAAAAGCAGTTCCGCTGCAAAGCCAGACATGCCCGGGCTGGCAGAAAGCACATCTGCGGACCAATTCCAGTTCAAGAATTGCTGGTTGGAAAGTGTTAATCAAGGAACTTGAGCATAAAACTGACAAGCAAGGCATTTAAGCTTATGTTTGTAGCCCTAAAATCCACTCCTATAATCTTAAATCACTCCCATTGTTTCATCTTGAAATTGGAAATGGCACTACTTACCTGTCAGGGATGCCGTGAAGACCGGGTAATGATTATAAAGTGCTCAGGAGCTAAGTATTAAAATTACAAGGTACGAGACAGGCCAGAATCTGGCCTACGCAGCTGACACAGGCTCTACGCTGCTCCTGTAGCACATGTCACTCCCTGTGGGGAGCAGGCCTAAGCCGGCAGTTAGATATCCTTAGCACTGCCACGGAAGCAGGAGAGGCTACCACCACCACCTCTGCACTCACCAGCCATGAACCCGGCTTCTGGCTGAGTGCACTCCCACTGTGGGAGCACACTGACCACCAGGGGGCAGCTCCTGTGTCCAGTGGGATCAGGCCAAAACTGGCTCTCCAGCATTCCCTGAGGAGTCCCGGATTGCGAGAGGGCACAGGCCAGGCCGAGGGACCCCACCCGTGCATGATCGGGGTTGGGGAGGGACGTGGGAGGGTTCCAGGGCGTGTCCAGCCCATCTGGCTCAGTCCTGGTCTGGACCCCAGAAGCAAGCTAACCTACCAGTCAGAGCATCTGCCCCCTGGTGGTCAGTGCACGTCATAGCAAGCGGTTGAGTGACCTTAGCATATCATTAGCATATTACGCTATCTGTTTAGTTACAATCTAAACAGATAGAAGAAATCTAGTGCTGAATAACCAGCCCTAGAGAGATTCAAGTGTGCCCTAAGCTCGAAGAAGGCAGGTATGATTTCTTAAATTCTTTTTGCACCCTCCTTGAGCTCCAGCCCCTGCCTATCCCAGACCCCACCCCTTGCCCTGCAATCACTCGGAGAGTAAATGACTGCATATCTTAATTCAATGCTATACCTTTTGTGTACACGCGAACATCGATCTACTAGTATAGAGACATACAAACAGGCAATGCACAGACTCCAGAGATGTGCAAATTCACCAGCACTGTACTCCTCCCTCATCTCCCCCCAGCCTCTGGCAACCACTCATCTATTTTCTGTCTCTAAGGATTTGCCTATTCTGGACATTCCATGTAAATAAAATTGTTAGGGGCAGAAATAGAATAGTGGAGACTAGCTATAGTAATAAGGAATATTAATCATGCTCTGTGAAGTATTAATCATGCTCTTAACCTCGATTGTTCTGTTCTGAAAGAAAAGCACATTCTGACCTGGCTAGGAGCTGTACACCCCAGGACCTGGAAGTTAACCTCAGAATGTGCTACTTTCTCCTCATCCGAGAACTGCCCATCGTCATGGAAAGATTAACAACCTTGCTGAAACAATGAAGTCCCAGGCTGTAACCACCCAGAGGTGCCTGCCCTTTCCAACCCCCTGCCCACATTGCCTATAACTTGTAAGTATTACACCTTGCCTGCTTCCCCATACCTGTAGTTCCTACTTTCCCATGCCATCTTTGTCCTTCTACTCAATATAAGCATGTGGGGGTGGCAGGGGAGATAGCGCAGATTTGTGTGGGTGACCTGCTGCTCTCCCATCCTGCTGGCGTTGTTGGAATAAATGCTTATAGACGATTCAACCCTATCTCTGCTTAATTGGCTCAAGGAGTGACTGGCATCCTGGACCCATTTGTTGTCCAGTTTCAAAGTAATATAAAGAGATATCTAAATATTGAAAAACTTTTTTTTAAATATATTTTATTGATTTTTCACAGAGAGGAAGGGAGAGGGATAGAGAGCCAGAAACATTAATGAGAGAGAAACATCGATCAGCTGCCTTCTGCACACCCCCCCGCCCCCCCGGGGATGTGCCTACAACCAAGGTACATGCCCTTGACCGGAATCGAACCCGGGACCCTTCAGTCCGCAGGCTGACACTCTATCACTGAGCCAAACCGGTCAGGGGTATATTGAAAAACTTTTAAATCTGTCTGGCAAACTGTTAAATAAAGTGTGGTATCCTCCTACCTTGACAAGTGTACTATAATGAAGGTCAGGCTCCAATGTAGAGATCTCTGACTTCTCAAAATTCTGTGCTGCAGGAGACATCTTGGGGAGAGCCATCCCCAGCCCTCAGTCCAGGCTCTTCTCTCCTCAGCCCAGGCTCCATCCTGAACTAGGAGGGGCTTTGTGCATCTGTGTGGATGCCCAGGCCACAAACGCAAGTCCTAGTCACCCACTCACCTGTGAGCTATCGATCCCTGGCAGACGGAAACCCTTTCTTTGAAAAAGACTTTTAGGACCAGCCAGTGTGGCTGAGTGGTTGAGCATTGACCCATGAACCAGGAGGTTATGGTTCGATTGCTGGTGGGACACATGCCTGGGTTGTGGGCTCCATTCCCAATAGGGGGGTGTACAGGAGGCAGCCAATCAATGATTCTCTCTCATCATTGATGTTTCCATCTCTCTCTCCTTTTCCCTTCCTCTCTGAAATAATATATATAAATTATATATGTATGTATATATATACATACATACATATAAAATAAATAAGTAAATACATATAAAATAAATAAGTAAATACAAATGTTTAAAAAGACTTTCAGCCATGGTAGTTATATTTATTTAACAACCCCTTAGCTCCATGGTTTCTTCATACCTGGTATAGGGTGTGGTCAGAACCCAAAGCCCCCTCACAACAAGATCCAAGGGAAGTATTGCTGATAATGCTGTAAACAACCCTGTTGAACTTGCTAAATCTATTGAAATGATGTGTTTTCCGGCAGTTTGAGAGACCACTTTAAGCCTCTGAATCCCTGCAGAGGCTGTTTGAACTGTGGCTGTAATTATGCAGGGCAGAATATGGCATTCATTGAGTGTACTTGAGAAAAAGCAGTTATTCACAACGACAGCTCTAATACTCACCCAGGTGTTATGAAACACATAATAACACAGACACACTAAAGCAGAGAGGCAAAGTTGGAACTGGCAACTTTATTGCAGTTGCGATAGAAGAGCAGTTTCTGAGTGATGGTAAAAAATCATCCAGCCCTGGCCCTGGCTGGTGGGCTTAGTTACCTGAGCGTCATCCCATGCATAGAGAAGTTGCCAGTTAGATTCCAGGTCAGGGCACATGCCTGGGTTGCAGGCTCTTTTCCCAGTAAGGGGCATGCAGGAGGCAGCCAATCAACGTTTCTCTCTCTCTCCCTTTCACTCTCTCTAAAATCAATTAAAAAATATATTTTTTAAAAAGGTAATCCAGCTCTAAGCTCAGCGTGGTGTTCCAGGCCACAAATGCAAGTCCTAGTCACCCACTCACCTAGTCCCTGTTACCGTACTTGAGCCCTGGTGTACGGTCATGATGACTTTAGATCTTTGGAATCATGTCCCTGTTATTCATCAGGGTCATGAGTTGCTTATCTACCAGACCGCTGTACCGATTTTTAGGTATTTCCCACACAAAGGTGGAATATTGGCGCTAGATGAAAGGTAGATGAAAGGTAGACCTATTTTCTACAATGTCTCCAAGTTCCATCTTATTCTAACCACTTGTTTGCATGTAACTAACATTTTTCTGTATCATGTTGGTTTTTTCTCTTTAATGCTCAGGAGCCCAGGTATAGGGGACAGTTAGGTTCAGGGCCTCAGGTCTGGTAGACTTACAGACTGTGAAAGACAGTAAGAAGTTTTGGCATTTCTTTTTTTTTTGTTTGTTTTTTTTAAAATATATTTTATTGATTTCTTACAGAGAGGAAGGGAGAGAGATAGAGAGTTAGAAACATCGATGAGAGAGAAACATCGATCAGCTGCCTCCTGCACATCTCCTACTGGGGATATGCCCGCAACCAAGGTAGCAACCAAGGTACATGCCCTTGACCGGAATCGAATCTGGGACCTTTCGGTCCGCAGGCCGATGCTCTATCCACTGAGCCAAACCGGTTTCGGCGGCATTTCTTGTTATTATGGATTCTCCTTAAGCAAAAAGTCTCATGAAATGGAGAACTCTCAGCATTTCTATTAGAGCCACAGTAAGTCTGTTCATCAGCTTTATTGAGTGCTGTTAGAATTTTCATTCTTTTAAAAAAATTATTATATACTAGTATTTTTATTGATTTCAGAAAGGAAGGGAGAGGGGGAGAGAGATAGAAACATCAATGAGAGAGAGAACCATTGATCAGCTGCCTCCTGCACGCCCCACACTTGGGATCAAGCACACAACCCGGGCGTATGCCCTGACCAGAATTTGAACTGTTCATAGGTCAACGCTCAACCACTGACCTACACAGGCCGGGCAAATTTTCATTCTTTTGTTCACTAGTTTCACAAATATTCTACCTTACCATCAAAAAGAATATTGGCCCTATTGGTTTGGCTCAGTGGATAGAGCATCGGTCTGTGGACAGTTAGAGGTGACCAGGCTGGCAAGGGAGGTTACATAACCTCTTCGAGTTTTTGTTTTCTGAGGTAAGAAAACCCATCTCACTGACATGCTTAAGACTCATCTGACATCATTTACATTTGTATATATGGAGGTTCCATAAGAAACTGGGACCTGAGGACAAAACCGTCAGTTGAAGCTTATATGCTGTCTTGAACTATGTAGAAAGGGGGGTTGTGGTTTGGGACTTCAAAGGAGAGGAAATTGCCCTGGCCAAGTAACTCATTTGGTTAGAGCTTTGTCCGGATGCACCAGGGTTCCAGTTCAGTTTCTGGTCTGTCGGGGCACATACAGGAAGCAACTAGTGTGTGAATGGATGAATGGAACAACAAATTGATCTCTCTCTCTATTTCTCTCTTCTCCCCCCCCTCCTCTATCTGTAATCAATTAAAAAATTTTTAAAATAACAAATAAAGGGGGAGGAAAGCAATTCCCATGAACATGGAAAAGCAAATGTTTGGTAGACAAATGTTTGTTGGGCCATCTTCAACAATGGACACCAGAGAGGACTTTGATCAGACTTGTTTTGCAAGGTTCTTCCCTGTCTGTTACACTTAGTTTATATTAAACTGTACTTATCTGTAATGGTATCTCCCTTCCTGGAGCAGGTGCTTTATCTCAATTCTTTTAGGCAGTTAGGGGGAAGGTCAAAGCTTCTTCCTGAGTCTTTTGTTTCTTAAAAATAACCAGTTTACAGACCACCTGGTGGTGGTCATCTTTCTCAGGCAAATCTTTGCTATTCAGGTGGTTTTTGCCTGGGGGGGAGACATTTGACCCATCTTATTGGAAAATCCCTTGCCCCACCCTGTGAAGTTTCTGAGGCCCATTAAGAGACTGAGAATAACAATTAGCTTCCAGGTAGAAGCAATTGCCCCACCCTGTTTGAAAACCTCTCACCACGTCTGTGGACGATTGCCTGAGACTATTCCAGACTGAATCCAATCAGTGTGCAGGCAGAGGCAGGTCTCTGGAGGCTTTGATCTAATTAGTCAGAAAGAGCAGTTTGGGTCCCCACCACAGACACCATCCCAGACTGCTCAACGAGGCAAAAGCCAGTGGGACCCCAAGAGCCTACAGCTGACACCTACAGGACCAGCTCCATGGGGGAAGGGAGCACAGCTCAGAACAGGGTCAATCAAGAAGTGAGATTCAAGACAGATCCAGCCTTTGGGCTAAGGAGTCCTCGACCACTGAACTATTAGGGGATTCAACCTCTTGGACCTCAATCAGGTTGCCCAGGGCCAGAAAGGGACAGTGACTCACATTCACCTGCACTAGAGAAGCTCCCAGGAGGCCCAGGATGGACACAACAAGGGACCAGATTCAACAACATCAGAGCAAAATCCAGGGAGCCCCACAAATAGTGGACTCAAAGCACCTGTATAACAGCTGGCACGACGACATTGCGGTTGAACTTCACTGGCAGCAAGTCAGAGGGGAGATCTCTCCCATAAGCTGGACATCAACAATCAAGTCAGAATTACAACAGCAGAGCCCAAACAATGCACACAAGGGGCATTCCTAGAGATCCAGCTCAGGTGAACAAAGAGACTACATCACTGGACTTCTTAAGACACTTTCTACATAAGGCCATCCCATAAAGACTGGGAGGCATAGCAGTTCTATCTAATACAGGGGTCCTCAAACTACGGCCCGCGGGCCACATGCAAATACAAATATTGTATTTGTTCCCGTTTTGTTTTTTTACTTCAAAATAAGATATGTGCAGTGTGCATAGGAATTTGTTCATAGTTTTTTTTTAAACTATAGTCCGGCCCTCCAATGGCCTGAGGGACAGTGAACTGGCCCCCTGTTTAAAAAGTTTGAGGACCCCTGATCTAATACATAGAAGGAAATACAAAGAGACAACTAAAATGGGGAGACAAAGAAACAACCCCAAAATGAGAGAAAAGAAGGAATCTCTAGAAAAAGAACTAAATGAGATGGAGGTAAGCAACCTATCAGACATAGAGTTCAAAGCATGGTTATAAAGATACTTAAGGAACTTAGTGCAAATTGCAACAGCATGAAAAAGGAAATAGAGGCCATAAACAAGAACCAGACAAAAATGAAGAATGTTATATCTGACATCAAGAACACACTGGAAGGGATTAAAAGTAGATTAGATGAAGCAGAGGACCAAATCAGCGATTTGGATGACAAGGTAGAAATAAGTACCCAATTAGAGCAGCAAATAGAAAAAAAGAATTGAAAAGCAGGAAGATAGCTTAAGGGAGCTCTGGGACATCATGAAACATAACAACATCTGCATTACAGGAATACCAGAAGGGGAAGAGGGTGAGCAAGCAACAGAGAACCTGTTTAAAGAAATAATGACGCACACACAGAGACACACAAGAAAAAAAAAAAGAAATAATGACAGAAAACTTGCCCAACTTGGTGAAGGAAAATGTCACACAAGTTCAGGAGGCACAGAGAGTCCCAATCAAGATGAACCCAAACAGACCCACAGCTAGACACATCATAATTAAAATGGCAAATGTTAAAGACAATAAATAATCTTAAAGGCAGCAAAAGCGAGACAGAAAATTACCTACAAAGGAGTTCCCATTAGAATGTCAGCTGACTTCTCAATAGAAACACTTCAGGTCAGAAAAGAATGGCATGAAGTACTAGAAGTAATGAAAAGCAAGGGCCTAAATCCAAGACTACTGTAATTAGAGAGGCTATCATTTAAAATTGAAGGTGAAATAAAAGCTTTCAAGACAAAAAAATGGTTAAAGGAGGACAATGCCACCAAACCAGCAATGAAGAAATGTTAAAGGGACCACTCGAAGAAGGGGAAAAAAAGGAGAGAGAAAGGAGCATAGGCATAAAGAAAATAAAAATGCCTCACAGGGAAGGCAGGGAAGGGTGGGATAAGGAGGAGTAAGAGATTAACCAAAGGACTTGTATGCATGCATATAAGCATAGCCAATGGACACAGACAGTAGGGGGGTGAGGGCTTGTGCTGAGGAGCGGGAGTGGGTGGAGAGAGGTCAATGGGGGGAAAAGGAGACATATGTAATACTTTCAACAATAAAGAATTTAAATAAAAAATAAAAATAAAAATGGCACCCTGCCAGTGTGGCTCAGAGTTTAAGTGTCCACCTCTGAACCAGGAGGTCACAGTTCAACTCCCAGTCAGGGCACATGCTCGGGTTGCAGGCTCCATCCCAGTTTGGGCTGTGCAGGAAGCAGCCAATCAATGATTCTCTCTCATTGATTTTTCTGTTTCTCTCTCCCTCTACCTTCCTCTCTGAAATCAATAAAAAAATATTTTTAAAGAAGTAAAAGAAAAATGGCAATATGTAAATACCTATCAATAATAACCTTAAGTGTGAATGGATTAAATGTTCCAGTCAAAAGACATCAGTTGACTGAATAGATAAGAAAACATGACCCATATATATATATACAGTTTACAAGAGACCTACCTCAGAACAAAAGACACACATAGACTGAGAGTGAAGGCGTGGAAACATATATTCCATGCAAATGGAAAGAAGAAAAAGCTGGGGTAGCAATACTCATATCAGACAAAGGAGACTTCAAAACAAAGACAATAACAAGAGACAAAGAAGGCCACTTCATAATACTAAAGGGAATGATTCAATAAGAAAATATAACTATTATAAACATTTATGTACCCAATATATGAGCACCCAAGTACATAAAAAAAACTCTTGATGGACTTTAAGGGAGAGATTGACAGCAATACAGTCATAGTAGGGGACTTTAACATCCCACTGATATCACTGGATAGATCTTGCAGACAAAAAATTAACAAGGAAACAGAGGCCTTAAATGACACACTAGACCAGATGTCTTCTCCCAGGCAAAAACCACCTGAATAGCAAAGATTTGCCTGAGAAAGATGACCACCACCAGGTGGTCTGTAAACTGGTTATTTTTAAGAAACAAAAGACTCAGGAAGAAGCTTTGACCTTCCCCCTAACTGCCTAAAAGAACTGAGATAGAGGATCTGCTCTAGGAAGGGAGATACCATTACAGATAAGTACAGTTTAATATAAACTAAGTGTAACAGACAGGGAAGAACTTGCAAAACAAGTCTGATCAAAGTCCTCTCTCGTGTCCATTGTTGAAGATGGCCCAACAAACATTTGTCTACCAAACATTTGCTTTTCCATGTTCATGGGAATTGCTTTCCTCCCCCTTTATTTGTTATTTAAATTTTTTTTAATTGATTACAGATAGAGAAAGGGGGGGGGGAGAAAGATAGAGAGAGAGAGAAATAGAGATCAATTTGTTGTTCCATTCATCCATTCACACACTAGTTGCTTCCTGTATGTGCCCCGACAGACCAGAAACTGAACTGGAACCCTGGTGCATCCGGACAAAGCTCTAACCAAATGAGTTACTTGGCCAGGGCAATTTCCTCTCCTTTGAAGTCCCAAACCACAACCCCCTTTTCTACATAGTTCAAGACAGCATATGAGTTTTAACTGACTGTTTTGTCCTCAGGTCCCAGTTTCTTATGGAACCTCCATATCTACAAATGTAATAAATTTGTTTATGTTCTCCTGGTTATTTGTCTCATGTCAATTTGATTATTATATCAGCCAGAAGAATTTGGGTAGAAAAGAATTTTTCTTCCTGTGCACTTTCATAACCAATGAACCTAGGAGGTAGGTACTTTTGTTATTATTATCAGGTGAGAAAATCAAGGCCCAGAGAGGTTAAGTGACTTACCCCAGTCACACAGCTAAAATAAGTGATAGAGCCAAGAACTGAACCCAGGCAGTCTACCTCCAGAGGCTGCACACTTAACCATTATACTATTATGCTGCCTCTTGCTTGTAAATGATGTCAGATGAGTCTTAAGCATATCAGTGAGATGGGTTTTCTTACTCAGAAAACAAAAACTCGAGGAGGTTATGTAACCTCCCCTGCCAGCCTGGTCACCCCTCACTGCCCTCCCCTGCCAGCCCGGTTGCCCCCAACTGCCCTCCCCTGCAGCCTGGTCACCCCCAACTACCCTCCACTGCAGGCCTGGTCGCCCCTAACTGTCCTCCCCTTCTGGCCTGGTCGCCTGGTTGCCCCTAAGTACCCTCCCCTGCTGGCCTGGTCCCCTCAACTGCCCTCCCCCGCAGGCCTGGTCACCCCCAACTTCCCTCCCATGCAGGCCTGGTCCCTCCCAACTGCCCTCCCCTGCAGGCCTGGTCCCCCCCAACTGCCCTCCCCTGCAGACCTGGCCCCCCCAACTGCCCTCCCCTGCTGGCCATCTTGTGTCCACATGGGGGTGGCCATCTTTGTGTTTGGAGTGATGGTCAATTTGCATATTACCTCTTTATTATATAGGATAATACTGGAAGTCCTAGCCATAGCAATTAGACAGCAAAAAGAGATAAAACGCATCCAAATTGGAAAGGAGGAAGTAAAACTCTCATTATTCACAGATGACATGATATTGTACATAAAAAACCCTAAAGACTCCACCAAGAAACTAGTAGACTTAATAAATGTATTTGGCAAGGTAGCAGGATACAAAACCAACACCCACAAATTGATGGCATTTTTATACACCAGTAATGAACTCTCAGAAAGAGAAACTAAAAAATCAATCCCATTTACTACTGCAACAACAAAAAAATAAGATACCTAGAAATAAACTTAACCAAGGAGGTTAAAGATCTGTACCTAGAAAACTACAGAACATTGAAAAAAGAAATAGAGGAAGATACTAGTATAAACAAATGGAAGTGTACACCATGTTCGTGGATTGGAAGAATTAATCATTAAAATGTCTGTACTACCCAAAGCAATCTACAGATTCAACACAATCTCTATTAAAATACCAATGGCCCCCTGACCGGTTTGGCTCAGTGGATAGAGTGTCAGCCTGCAGACTGAAAGTTCCCAGGTTGGATTCCAGTCAAGGGCATGTACCTTGGTTGTGGGCACATCTCCAGTAGGGGGTGTGCAGGAGGCAGCTGATCGATGTTTCTCTCTCATCAATGTTTTTAACTCTCTATCCCTCTCCCTTCCTCTCCGTAAAAAATCAATAAAATATATTTTAAAAAATAAAAATAAATAAAAAATCTTGTTTAAAAAACAAACAAACAATGGCATATGTCACAGAGCTAGAACAAATACTCTAAAAATTTATATGGAACCATAAAAGACCCTGAATAGCTGCAGCAATCTTGAGAAAGAAGAACAAAATAGGAGGGACCACAAACTATACTATAAAGCCATTATAACCAAAACGGCCTGGTACTGGCAGAAGAACAGGCATATAGACCAATGGATCAGAACAGAGACCCCAGAAATTGACCCACACTATTACGGTCAATTAATATTTGACAAAGGAGGCAAGAGCATACAATGGAGTAAAGACAGGCTCTTCAACAAATGGTGATGGATTTCATATCTATATTTCTCTGTTCTCCCTCCCTCTCTCTGTAAAAATCAATAAACCTTTTTTTTTTAAAGTTAAATAGATTAGCCCTGTCCGATGTGGCTTGGTTAGGCTTTGTCCCAGGCCACAAGCCTGGGTTGCAGGCTCAATCTGTGCATGAGGTAGCCGATTGATGTTCTGCTCTCATTGATGTTTTTCTTTCTCCCTCTCCTTTTCTCTCCCTCTAAAAATTAATAAAAATATATTTTAAAGTTAAATGAATTATATACAGAAAGCATTTAGAATAGTGCTGAGCACATTGTCAGTGCTGTATATGCTTCAGTTAAAATTTTAATGAGGTATAATTTGCATGCCATAAAATTTACAATTTTAAAGTGTACACTGTAGTGCTTTTAGAATATTCACAAGATTATCCATCACCATTTTATAATTTTAAAACAGTTCATCATTCCCCAAAGAAACTTATACTCATTAGTGGTAACTCCCCATTCCCGAAAGCCCCTGGCAACCATTAATCTATTTTCTGTCTCTATGGATTTGCCTATTCTGGATATTACATATAAGTGAAATCATATATGTGACAATATATGTTTGGCTTCTTTCACTTAGCATAATGTTTTCAAGGCTCATCCATGTTGTAGCATGTACCAATACCTCATTTATTTTTATGGCTGAACAATATCCCATTGTATGGATATGCCACATTTTATTTAAGTCTTCACATTATTAAGCATTTAACATATAGTTAAGGAATAGAGCAGCCGTGGGCGAACTACGGCCCGCGGGCCGGATCCGGCCCGTTTGAAATGAATAAAATTTAAAAAAAAAAAAAAGACCGTACCCTTTTATGTAATGATGTTTACTTTGAATTTATATTAGTTCACACAAACACTCCATCCATGCTTTTGTTCCGGCCCTCCGGTCCAGTTTAAGAACCCATTGTGGCCCTCGAGTCAAAAAGTTTGCCCACCCCTGGAATAGAGTAAAGAAATAAAATGGAGTCATTCTGGTCAAGCTGCTAAATTATTAAAATTAAGTAGGCTGAGGCATGAGAAAACTATTCTATTCTTATTTTAACTGATTCTAGGAACTTAAACTTCTGAACTGTCCAGCCCTTCGTTAATGCCTGGATGCACATCAGATCATTGTGCATCAATGCCTAGACACACACCTGACCCTCAGATGAATATCTGAGTGACCTCAAGAAGGAATTGTTCCATTGTCCAGACCACCATTCCTCTGAAGATTACCATCTTGGACCAACCCAGAGGCTAAGAATGCAGGACTGAGTCTTCTCAAGAAGGTACTTTTAAAATATAAGAACCCTCAGCTTTTCTTTCTCCTTTGCCTAACTGTATTCCAAGTTTGCAAACTCTAAGACCTTTAAATAAAACTTTGCCACTTATTTCTAGCCAAAGCTCCTGACTCCTTCTGAGGACATTCAACATAGTAAATGCTCAGGTGATCTTGTCAGCATCTGACCCAGCGCCTTGGTTCAGGGCCCAGGCTCAATCCTATTCTATCCCAGGTGGAGTAGTACTCAAGGAAGAAGCCCAAGCCATGGGAAGAAGCCCTACCCAGATGCAGCCTGCTGCTGGCCCTCTCTTTGCCTGCCTTACGCCTTAACCTTCCATTCACTGGTCTCAGAGATCTCACATTCCCTGTGTTTGCTCTCCAGCCACACACAACCTGGTAACCTGTTGTAATTCCTACTCCCTCTCATCTGCTCTCTTCCCTTAATGATCCAGTGGTTCTCAACCTTCCTAATGCTGCGACCCTTTAATACAGTTCCTCATGTTGTGGTGACCCCCAATTTCATTGTTACAAATTGAACATAATTAAAGCATAGTGATTAATCACAAAAACAATATGCAATCATATATGTGTTTTCCGATGGTCTTAGGCGACCCCTGTGAAAGGGTCGCGACCCACAGGTTGAGAACCGCTCAATGGCATTCTTCCAGTCCTCCTCTGGACCTGGTTACTTACCCAGTTTCCTAAACAGTCCATGTTACTTTGTGTTTGGGAACTTTGTGTGTTTGGGCACATTGTATTAATTATCCATTGCTGCATAACAATTTACCACAAAACTTCATAGATTAAAGCAATAACATTTTTATCTCCCATAGTTAAAAATTTTTTCTTTTGTTAATCCTCACTTGAGAATATTTTTTCCACTGATTTTTTTGAGAGAGTGGAAGGGTGGGAGGGGGGTGGAGGGGAGAGAAACATCAATTGGTTGCCTCCCACATGTCCTTGACCGGGAACTGAAGCCATGACCCTGCAGTGCGTGGGCCAACGTTCTGACCACCGAGCAACGCTGGCCAGGGCCTCCCATTGTTTCTGCTGAGCAGCTCAGCTGGGTGGTTCTGGCTCAGAGTCGCTCCTGAGGTTGAAGTCAAACTGGGGCTGTAATCACCTGACATCTGGCTCACCCACATGCCAGGCAAATTCGTGTTGGTTGTTGGCAGGAGGTCTTTGTTCCCTGCCACTGGGTCTCCATCGGGGAAATGTCCACACAACGGAACAACCGGCTTCCCCAGAGCCAGTGAGGAGAGAGTGAACAAGGTGAAAGTCACAATGTTTTTTATGAGTTAGTCTTGGAACTCACACTGTTGCGTCTGCAATATCCTATTGATTGTACAGACCAGTCTTACTCAGTGCGGGAGAAGCGTTGGGGGTTGGTTAGCTGAGGATGATATCAGGCTTTCTCATCACAAACTCAGCCCCACCTTGAGACAACTACTTGCTTGTTGCCTCTGCTGTCAGACAAGTGTTAGAAGGTTTGCAGCCTGAAGTTCCTCATTTTAACACCATGGAAGCAAAGCCTATACATTTATCCTCAAAGAGGGAAACAACCCTTCTCACTATAAAGTTAACCCCTCCACGACACCTACAGCTTCCTCCTTTCCCAGTTCAGTTCTTCTGAAGGACCCTAGCCGCTAGGCAGGTTCAATCTAGGGGAAACCCCTCGTCTGCTCCCTATGTCTGCTCTGCTCTGTCTGGCTGACTAACACCTCCCATGACTCCACTATCTCCCGGAGACATGGACTTTGGACATTACATCTGACTCAACCCTCTGGTGTTTATGTACTTCTAATTTCTATGACTTGGCATAGCTGACTCATCGCTGCCGTGTAAGTTTTGCTTCCCTTTTTGATGGGTGCTTGTTCAACAGACTCGCATGGCCTGATACCACACAGATGTGCCCTAGAAACGACAGCTTTGCACTTCCCCCAGCTGTGCACCTCTCTGAAATGTTCACATATGCCCAGGTCTTCCATTAAAACAGTAATACACAAGCAAGCAAACAAACAAATCTCCCTCTAGCTACCTGAATAGTCCCTCTCCTTTTCTCTTCTCTCCTCTGCCTCCTTGTCAATCTTCTAAAAATATATATTTTTATTGATTTCAGAAAGGAAGGGAGAGGGAGATAGAAACATCAATGATGGGCGTGCAGGAGGCAGCCCATCAGTGATTCTCTCTCATCATTGATGTTTCTACCTCTCTCTCCCTCTCCCTTCCTCTCTGAAACCAATAAATATATAAAACATAAAATGAGTGATCCATTTTGATTTCCAACCTTAAACATTCTGAAAAAAACTGCTCTATCAAGGAAACTGGAATCTAAGACTGTACACAGGAGAATTTATTGACGTAGGAGCACTCTGGCAGGATACAAGCTTTAGCATCCTGGCAAGGATCAGGGGGATGGTGCAAAATTACTGCCAGGTAGCTTCTAGAAGCCTGAAAAACTGATGGCCTGTGAAGAGTGAGGTTGAAATGCTTAAATTTCTGGGGCAGATCATAGGAGGAAGGATTAAAAGACTCAGAAAAGTGGAAATGCTGGAATAGGTATATGATGTTAGGGCCAGAAGACCCCCCAAGGATTAGGCTCCCCAGGATGGCTCAGAGGAGTCACATTCATCAAGGGTGTCAGGAATGCAGTGGCAACGGGGCACCAGCTTCATTCAGAAGTTCACACTACAGAAACTGCATTTTCGGAAGCCTCCTCCAGCCTCCAGTGGGCTTGAAAAGGGGTTCTCTCAGGGGATTCAGGACAGACCTACCAAGGCAGCCCTCTGATGCCCTTGTGAGCAGAGGAGCTCCCGGGGTTCCCCAGACCTGCTCTTTTGTCTACACGAGTGAACATAGCTACAGCAAGACAAAGTTGACCACAGCCTTCCACCCCAGATGTCAATACTTGTGATGAACAGAATGGCCCCAGAGAATCCCCAGCCAGACTCTTTGAACCACATGGATGATTCCAGCATGAACGTGATACCGCAGAATCCAGCTGGTCCCAACTTGGTTCAGGAACCAACCAGTCAGATCGAGGAAGCAACAGCAACAGCAGCAGCAGCAGCAGCTATTACTAAGGCAACCAAATCAGATTCTTCCAGCCAAGAATGTGCCCACCTCACACACAACATCAACCAGTCCTTTTTCTCCCCCCCCCCCCCCACCACTCCCTGTAGTTTCAGGTTCCCATAGCTCCTTCCACCTCAGCCCGCAGGCCCTTGCAATTTGGCACGGGACTCTGTCACCACCGAGAGTCCCACAAGTGTTGTCCAAATGCAAGATCCTCCGTTGGAGAGGCTGGAGGCCTCAGTTCCTGCTTTGCTCCCTGATGCCTATACCACAGAGCAAATCATGTAATGGTACAGTTTTCCTGATGAGAAGGAAATACCTGACTATTTTTTCCACTGTGTAGATCAGTATCTCACCCACAGGCCCCAGCCAGAAGAAAAGGGTCCTTAGCATCTTTGCTGATGCAGCTTTAGGCCTGTTGTTTGGGCAAACCTCATCCAGTATGACAAGCTGAGGCCATTCAGCTTACAGTCTAAGACAGGGGTCCTCAAACTTCTTAAACAGGGGGCCAGTCCACTGTCCCTCAGACCGTTGGAGGGCCGGACTATAGTTTAAAAAAAAACTATGAACAAATTCCTATGCACACTGCACATATCTTATTTTGAAGTAAAAAAACAAAACGGGAACAAATACAATATTTAAAATGAAGAACAAGTAAAGTTAAATCAACAATCTTACCAGTATTTCAATGGGAACTATGGGCCTGCTTTTGGGTAATGAGACGGTCAATGTCCGGTTCCCTATTTGTCACTGCTAGTTGTAACAAGTGATGCAAGTGTGCATCAGTTAGTCTAGATCTGGTTGGAGATTTCAGATGTTTCATTCTGGAAAAAGGCTCTCCTAACTTCAAAAAAAAGGCTCTCCTAACTTCAAAAAAAAAGGCCCTACTAACTGCAAAATAAAAAAAAAATAGACCTAACTCCAAAAAAAAAAAAAAAAATCCTAACTTGTTCTTACCTTGGTCCTCAGGCAGCAGCAGGCTCTGCACAGGCAAGCTCATGACTCATCTGATCACACCTGAGACTGAGAGGAGGAGGGGAGTCAGAGAGTGCGGTGCACATTCCATACATTCGCACGGCAGCCCGGGGCGAGTCCGCTGCTAAGCAACAGGCAGCGGCGGCAAAAACACCCGGCGGGCCCGGATAAATGTTTTCGGGGGGCCGCATGTGGCCTGTGGGCCGTAGTTTGAGGACCCCTGGTCTAAGAAACCGCCTGGAATTCCAGAATCCCTCCACTATAGTGAACTGTGGATCTCTCGGATCAAAGTGCTAATAAATGCCATAGGACATAACTGAGGGAAGGAGGGGCCGTCTTGGAACTTGGCTCACTGATAGCCATGGGCTGATAGGATGCTGATGCAATAGACACCAGGCACGGCCCTTAACTGCAGAAGCCAGGGGTTCATAACATCAGAGTCAGAGGGGCAGCCAGGGGATCTGACCAGAAGAGAGCTCCAGAAATTGTGAATAGAACTGAGTTTTCCTAGGAGGAAAAAAGTACCGCTTCACATGTATAATCTGAAAAGAATGAGAATGAGTAATCAGGAGAATGAGGAAGATGGCCACCCAATGAAAGGTCACAATTCCTTGCCTGGTTTCCATGCCTGAATCAGTGTTCAGAAGCAGAACCCAGTGACTGAAAGGTGGCCAGGTTCCCAGGGAGAAGGACCCACAATACTATGGCAAGAATGAACTATAATAGTTTCTCCGATCCTTCTCCACAGAGATCTAGAATATTCACTTGGATGATAGAACACTGGGACGTTTTGATGACTGTTGGGCACAAGGTCAGAGGTCAGCAAGTACCCTGAGACCTGAAGCCTCTTCATGCCCCGGGTTAGAGTACGAGCAACTGGAGTCCTAGGGTCCAGCCTCCCTGGACCCACTGGTTATCAGTCCCTGTGGGAAGTCATCCATTGTCTTCACTAGCAGAGAGGTGTGGACAAGGATCCGGGAAAGCTGGCGACCCTTGAGCTCTGGCAATAGTCAGGGCTGTGCACCCACTGTTAGTCCAGACAACGGTAGCTGAAGCAACTTCCCCATTTATTATTATGTAAATCCTTGCTGATGGGCTAGTCTGCCTGTTACTGGAAATTGCCTGCCTAAGGGCTATGGGTGTATCCCAAACCAATAAAAGGTTGGTGAGGCCTGAGCACCAGTGGAAGTCCTTCCCCTTGAGTTGGACTTGCCCGCCTGGCCCCCCAATATTTCCAAATTATCTCTTGTCTTGTCTCTTTCATTTGCATGCGGCCCTCTTCCAGATCCTGAACCTTGAACCACGCGGGACGTGGGGGAAACTTTACACAATTCCCCCTAATCCCCAAATGTACAATTGGGATTGGGAAGTTGGGCTAACCCTCATATTGCATCCTTGTGATCCTTTCCGACTGTGATCGCTCTCATCTGCAGAGTAAGAGCTATCACAGTAGGGAAGGCCAAGTGGGAGCATCTGAAACTGCACCAGGCCCCCTGCCCCCAGGCCAATATAGTAGCCACAAAATATCATGGCATCCCGGGTTGGGGAGGAGGGCAACTGCTAATGCCATTCTTAAGTATAAAAAAGATGAAGAAATGTTGTTCCTAACATATCTCTATTTAACTGGCCAGTGTTGACCCAGAAGCAATTGGATCAGTGGTTCTCAACCTTCTGGCCCTTTAAATACAGTTCCTCCTGTTGTGACCCAACCATAAAATTATTTTCGTTGCTACTTCATAACTGTAATGTGCTACTGTGTGAATCGTAATGTAAATATCTGATATGCAGGATGGTCTTAGGCGACCCTGTAAAAGGGTCGTTCGACCACCAAAGGGGTTGCGACCCACAGGTTGAGAACTGCTGAATTGGATGGATCCTAGAAAAAGACTGTGGACTACTTTAAGGAAGTGGAACCCCTTTACACCTGCTGTGCCTGATGTGGTGGCTTGGCTAGAGTGGATTTATGCAGCCTCAGGTACATGACTGCAGCCATCCATTTGGCAAATGCATTCTTTTCTACCCCAATCAGGAAAGAAGATCAGAAATAGTTCATATTCCCACGGAATGGATGCCACAGTTTTGTGTTCACTCTTCAGTCTTGTGTCCTAATACAGTCCGAAGAGAACCAGAGCATTTGGACATCCCACATCACATCACCTCGATCCATTACATTGACGATGCCATGCTGCTCAGGCAGGATGAGAAAGAGGTGGAGCACACGCTAGCTGCGTGAAATAACACATGTGCCCCAGAGGGTGGGAGGTAAGTTCTATGAAGTTTCTGTGACTTGCTGCTTCACTAAAGATGTTACAGGCCTGGTGGCTAGCAGCGTCTGGCACATTTTCTCCGAAGTGAAAGACCAATTGCTGCATCTCAGATCCCTTGCTAGAGAGAAGGGAAGCAGAGTCTGTTAGGAATCCTTGGGTTCTTGAGGAAACACATTCTACACCTAAGAATACTACTGTTGCCCAGGTACTGTGTGACACGGAAGGCTGCCAGCTTTGAGTGGGGCTCAGAGAAGGAAAGAGCTCTGCAGCAGGTCCAGGCTGTGATTCCAGCAGCCCTTCTGCTTGGACTATACAATCAGGCAGAGCCTAGAGCAGTGATGGCGAACCTATGACACGCGTGTCAGAGGTGACACGCGAACTCATTTTTTTGGTTGATTTTTCTTTGTTAAATGGCATTTAAATATATAAAATAAATATCAAAAATATAAGTCTTTGTTTTACTATGGTTGCAAATATAAAAAAATTTCTATATGTGACATGGCATCAGAGTTAAGTTAGGGTTTTTCAAAATGCTGACACGCCGAGCTCAAAAGGTTCGCCATCACTGGCCTAGAGTATTGGAGGTGTCAGATGGGAAATGATGTAGTTTGACATTTATGGCAAGTTCCAGCAGGAGAATCACAATGCCATCCCCTGGGATTACTGAACAAGGTTATGCCAACTGCAGTGAAGAATTACACTCCTTTTGAAACACAGCTCCTAGCTTGCTGCTGGGCACTGGGAGAGATAATGATTGACCGTGGGTTCAGAACTGGCCATCACAGCTAGGTCCTGCTGGGCACATGAAGTCGTAAAGCCAGGCAGGCCCAGCATCAAAGCCATCAGAAGAGGAAACTGGTACATCAGGACTCATGAGCTGAATGATAAGTAGCCCAGATCTCCACGTCACTCATTACAGTTGCACTGGCACCCCTCCTCCAACTTATATCCTATGGATGTATGAGGGGGTCCCACATAAACACCTAAACAAGGACAGAAAGACCAAACTCAAGTTGTGGATAGGTCATCTCACTATGTGGGCACATGCTAAAAATGGATGGTGGCGATATTACAGTCTCACTCCTGCAGGGAAGGGCATGGGAAACATTGGGGAGGGAAAACCTCCCCAAGGGGAGGAGCTTTGGGAAGTGCACCTGGTCACCCACTTTGTATAGATGGAGAATAGCCCAAAGTTAGAACATTTGTGGACCTATGGTCAGGGATGAGTGACCTGGCTGTGGATGGGGGTCCTGAAAGAAAAAGATTATAAAACCAGAGACAAGAAGGTCTGGGATAGAGGACTACAGGAGTGGACACAAAGTGGGAAGTTGTTTGTATTGCATGTTAAGGCCTGTGCCGAAGCCGGTCCATCCTTGCTGCTTGACACAGTCACTGCAGGAAAGAAACATCTGCACAGCATATGTTTCAAGGGACCTGGCGTATATAACATACTGTTCTTAATATGTTTGCTCCCCTTAGCACTATGTGTTTTAACCAAGGTCACCTCTCTGAGAAAGGTTGTTTCCCCAGGTAGGGATTTTTCCCTGAAGTTAGGGAGGGGATAAAACCCCTTAACTAAGTGCCAGGCGGGTAGTTAATCACTTTAACTACAAACAATTACGCTTAAGCTACATAATCTTTACTCCCTGGAATGGAGATAAGAAATGCCCCAACCTTTGCAATAGAAATTGACAGGATTAAAATCAACTGATATAAATACAGATGTAACAAGACAATAAAAACCAGAACTTGGCCAGAACTTGGCTGGAGCATTTGTGACCTATGGTCAGGGATGAGTGGCCTGGCTGTAGATGGGGGTCCTGAAAAAAAAAGAGTATAAAACCAGAGACAAGAAGGTCTGGGATAGAGGACTACAGGAGTGGACACAAAGTGGGAAGTTGTTTGTATTGCATGTTAAGGCCTGTAGCAAGTATCTCTTACAAAAGATGTGGCAGCTTTGACAAAATAATTTGTCCAGTTAATATAGCTAGTCTTTGTCAGAGCCCCCTCTCCCCCAATTGCTGCATGATGGGACTTAAACAAAGAGGACCTGGTGGCAGAGATGGAGGTGATGCAAAAACCTAACAGCACGGACTGTCATTGACGCAAATGAATATAGCTATGGCCACCTCTGAATGGCCAACCTGCTAGTAATAAAGACCCATGCTAAACTTTTATATTCCTTAAGGAGGCCAATAGGCTACTTGGTGACCATTTGACCATGTTGGGCCCTTTTTTTCTGGTAGGGCCAGCAGTTTACTCTCATAGGAATAGACGCTGATTCCAGATATGGGGTTGCCTTTCTTGCCTGCGTGGCCTCACTAGCACCACTCTCTGGGGGCTTGAAGATCACCTGGTCCACAAGCAAGGAATCCCATATAACATGGCATCTGACCAGAGGACTTTCTCTATGGCACAGAATGTAGGAGAGTGGGCTCAGGAACTTGGGATCTACTGTTCCTATCACACACCTCACCACCCAGAAGCTATTGGATAGGTAAGTATTGGAATGGCCAGTTAAAGTTGCAGCTGAAGCTCCAGCATGGAGGTAATACAGTGCAATGATGACATCCCTCCAGGTGATCCTAATATATGCCTTTAATCAGACAATTTAATATGGTGCTGTGTCCCCAACAGAAGAAGCACATGGGTCTGGAAACAAGGGGCGGAAGCATGAATGGCCCCAGCTAGCATCATTCCAGTGATCCGGTGGGCTTCCCTATCACCACATTTCTGGGCTTTGAGGAGTTAGAGGTTTTGATCCCCAAAAAGGGTACATTCTTGCCTGGGGTAAGAGCAAAGATTCAATTGGGTTACACGTTATGGCTGCAACCAGGCACTTTGGCCTCCTAATGTTCAGAGACTAACAGGTAAGACAAGGAATTGCCACCTTATCAGATATAATTGACCTGGAGGAGGTAGGGCCACTGTTAGTGGCGACAGTGTGAGCTCCAATGACCTATTTGGTCAGTTGATACTCTGTTGCCCAACTGTGACTATGAATAGACAAGAGCAGCAACCCTAGTCTGAGAAGGTGCTTAGACCACTTAGAAATGAGGATTTGGGGGGGCTAATTTTGGGGGTCAGGTAAGCTACTGAGAGCTGCTGAGGTGATAGCTGAGGGTGAGGGGAATTAGAATAGATAGTGGTGGAGGTATATCATGAGGCCCTGTCATGGCCTTGCAACCAATTTCTCTGACAGGGGCTATAGTAAATTCCATTAGCTTTCCTCTGCTAAGTTTCCCTTCAGGAAGAGCTGCCCATCAGAGCCAGAGAGATATTCCCTGAATACAGATGGAGGCCAGAGAGATATTCCCTGAATACAGATGGAGAAATAGATACTGGTTGTCACTCAGATCCCCCTTAAGCTGGGAATTGTTGCCCAAATCAAGGAGTGTGTTTGAGGTGACAGCCTCCAGCTTAAGCTCCTCCAGGATCTGCTTCAGTGTCTGGACTAGAGTCACGTACTTCTCCAGTGACTCCTCCCCCATGACCAAGCAAGGCCGTGGCCCAAGGTTGGGCTCCTGCTCCCAGCCAGGCTGGAGGACTTAGGAGGTTTGCAAGCCAGTCTGACAGCTCCCACGAACCAATCCAGCGTCTTCCCTTAACTCTTCCTGGTGTTACACTCCTAACTCCGTATCTGTCTGCTTCCTGGAGAACCCAACCTGTGACAGCACACATTTCAAAATTTCCCCAAACGGCTGCCTTTCCCCTTCCCACAATCAAATCATTTTTCATGGCTTCAAATTGAGGGGGATTTTATATCTTTATTCCCAACCTCTCTAGACAGACTGTACTCTCCCTTCTCAAGTGTCTTATATACTAATTACGGCATTTAACCTGATAATAAACAAAATTCAACCAAGTAAAATTGAATATCTAATTGGCTCTATTAAGCAATTCATGAATCTGGCAGGATCCTATCTAGCAACTAGAAGGGCCTCCTCCAAGGGGTTATTTACAAAATGGAAGGTTTTTTATAGGCAGAAGGGTGTGGCAGGTGAGTTATTAGCAGATGAAATGATTACTTTCAGGCCAAGACATTACCATTTTGCGAGGGAGGAAAGGGCAAAGGTTTTATCAAGGAGACTGCCTCTTCTTCCTGGGCGTTGCGGGAAGGCCCACATAACAGACTTTTCCAAATTCTAGACTGGTCAATTAAGATTCTATTCCTGGGAGATGGTGAAACTGCAGTTAAAACACAGGCGTGTTTTTTTCATGTCTTCCCAAACACAAGCTCTGTTATACCCAGATTTCAGGATCCCCAAGAAACCACACCAGGGAGCCAGCCGTGTCCGATGCAAAAGCATAAGAGTCTTTATTCAAGCCCGGGCTTGGCTCCCCCAGCCTCCTTACCGACGCAGCGGCGAGACGAGAGAGAGCCCGAGCTTTGTGGGTAGAGGGGTTTTATAGGGGGGTTGGAGTAAGGGGAGGAGAGAGGACTGTGGGCCCTGCCAATTGGCAAGGCGCAAGTCGGTGTCTTGTTACACAGGATGTGGTCGTATCTATGGCGCGCACTTCCCTTGATTATCATTGGTTAGTTTAAAGAAATCCTAGGTGTTGCTAGCAGAGGTTTGGGCTTCCGGGAAGAAGCTCCTTGCTGAACACATGGCTGCTGCCCAAAATGGAGGATTCGGGGCAAGATGAAGGGCGTAGCCCTTGCCCTTTCAGCTCCTTCAGAGCAGGGACTATTTCTTAAACTTCCCGAGTAACTAATGTAAGGGCTACCTACATACAATATACTATACTATGTTGAATTGAATTGGTTAAAAGCCCTTTCCTGGGAACCTGTCAGACCACAGTTAAGGCCAAGTGGATCAAAGGCAACTATAGAATAGCCAGAGGGAACAAAAAGTCAAATGATCCTGGGTGGGCCCCATGTTTGGCTGGTGTTCATACCAAAGTCCTCTATTCCTGAGAGACATAGTTCATGTACTACAAATTCCTAAACTGAAGAGAATTCACAGTGATCATTTTGTAGAATTTCCAATTTGACAACTGAATTCTAAAAAGAGGTTTATTTCTGATCTGATCCGAGACCCATTTATTTCACTTGGAGTGTTGGGGGAAGGGGGGCACACACACTTTTCTCCTCTCCCAACTTGGGTCCAGTGCTTGGGGGCCTGCAGATGAACTGACAATAGGTGAACAGGAGAAAAGACAAGATTTATTTACACATGGGTAGGGGTGGGAGCGCCCAGTGATTGAAAAGTCCTGGAGTAGCCAGAAGATTATGTCTCTCAATTTAACAAAAGGGGGGAGGGGAGTTTAGGGCTTCAGTGGGAGAGCATAGCAGGTTCTACTGGGCTTTTTGATGCTAATAGAACGGGCAGTCTGTCTCCGCCAGGCAACTAAATCAGCAGTCAACTCCTTTCGAAGAGTTAATGGTAGCTGTATTTTCAGGAGCCTCTGCTTTTGTCAGGTCGAGAGAATTCCAGATCGAGAGAATTCCAGATACAATTTCGTATCATCTTTTGTAGGTCAAATGTTTCCAATAATCTTTACACCAACTCTGGAGGTCCAAGTGCGTCCCCACAGGGGAAAAGGTCTTGTGTTCCAATGCCCAAAGAGAGAAACCTTTCTGAGATCCGGGAATGCGTCTAAACAGGCCCCTGTGACCGCTTGCTGTGGGGAATGAGCCGATGCCCGGGGCGCCGCGGTCAGCGATTCCAGGCAGGCCAAGGACGGTCAGAAAGAGATCCTTTCAAAAGCTCAGAGATGGCAAAAGAGAGGCAGAGGCATCGTCGCCGTTTTTCTAGGAGCGCGTGGTGGTGGGGGAGAAAGTGCACATCGGTCCCGGCCAGGCGGTCCGCGAGCTGGGGCCTGTGGGTCGTATTTGGGGAACCTCGGGTAGCATCCGGGCTCCAGCTTGATGGCTCAAGTCTCTTCCCCAAACACAGGAGATAATAACATTCCCCTCGGAGTGGCCGAGAAGGGTGACTACCACCGGAGGCTGGACTCCCAGCCCCGAGTTGGCGCTTGCGAGGTGTGTTCTTTTCCTGGAAGGGTGGGGTGGAGACAGGAAGCCTCCAGGGGGCTCCCTACCCGCCGCACGCGCCGCCCCGGCGGGCTTATAAACAGCGCTCTGGCGCCTGCAGATCACTGTGGTTCTACTTCTTTCGGAAGAAGTCTCGCCCTGCGCGGACCGGGAACCGAGCCCTCGCCAACCTAGAACCCAGCGGGAGCCGCAGACCCCCCTGCGCAGTTGGTCGCCTTCCCACTCGGTTGCCGTCGCGGTTGACTTTAAATCTGAACACAGCGGTCGGGGTCAGTGGGACCTGCCCTCTGCACCCGGAGCCGAGTGGGAAACCGAAACCGCTGGGCTCCGCTAACGGCGGCGGGAGAGCGCGCGCTCGCGAACCCCGCGCCCCGCCCGAGCGCCGCCCGCGCCCGCCCCCGCCCCCGGGCTCCGTAAGTTTCGATTCCTCCCCGAGCCGAGTCGCGCGCCGCGGCCAGTCCAGCGCAGAGCAGCGCCATGGCGGACCCGGAGGTGTGCAGCTTCATCACAAAATCCTGTGCGCCCATGGGGGCCGCATGGCCCTGGACGCGCTGCTCGACGAGATCGCGCTCTCCGAAGCGCAGCTCCTCGAGGTGCTGGAGGCGGCGGGGCCCAGCCGCTTCGTGGTGCTGGAGACCGGCGGCAGGGCCGGGGTCACCCGGTTCGTGGTGGCCACCACCGCAGCTCGGGTCTGCCGTCGCAAGTTCTGCCCGACGGACTGCGGAAACCTGCACCTCTGCAAGCTCAACCTGCTGGGCCGCTGCCACTATACGCACTCGGATCGGTGAGTGCGCCGCTAGGGAATGGGCGGCTCCCGGGTCCCGGGTCCCGGGCTGGGAGGACGGTCGGGGCTGCTGTCCACCAGGGTTGCCCCCCGGGGGCACCTCGCACCCCACAGCCTTTGCCTCCAGCCCCTCACTTCCCTGCGAAGAGCTCTTCCTCCTGCGCCTGCAGACTTTTCCTCGATGTGGCTAGCGCGATATTGCCTGGGGAAGACTACCCTTAAACTCCCTGCTCCCTTAGAATACGGCGCTTTGGGACCCACCACGGCCTAGAGAATGTGAAGGCAGGTTTGGGAAGGAAGGAGAGCCTCCCCTCCCCGGAGCTTGAGTCTTTACCTCTCCGCTACCTCTGTCCCCAGGCGCGCTCCCCGCACCCCCACCGCGCCGCGCACCTGGGCCGTCTCCATTCCCCTCTTTGTCCCGTGTCCCGATACCTGATGCGCGTCCGCACCATCGACTAGAGTGGTCCCATTCGCGGTTACCGATGATGTGTTGTCTCCCCGCGCTCCTTCCTGGGGGCCTCTCGGGGCCGAGCCACGGACCGCCCGCTCTTGGGGCCACTTTGAACGAGCGTGGCTTACCTCCCAGCAGCTCTTTCTCTGTCCCCGCTTGTTCTTTATTGCCTCAAGGTGTGCCCCAAGGTTTGGGTTACGCTTTTTGGCCTGTCTCCCGTCTCTCCCTAAGACAGCTCACTCGTCTGGGTTCAGCTGTCACATCCACCAGGATGGCCCCCACGTGCCCCTCGGCCTCGCGGGCCGCCCAGGCCTTCCGGCCCAATCTAGGCTCTCCGTCTCCCTGGGTCTGAGCAGCGTCTGTACCGGAATAGGAGTCAATCTCATCTTCCTTTCCCCAGGGCAGGGTATCTGACACTCCCCCAGCCCCCTTCTCATCCTTCCCAACACCTTCCTCACCAAGTCCCTTTATTGAGGTCTCCCATCCCCTGCCTGCCTGGTCCTCCGGTCCATCTCCCTTCTGCATGAATGCCTTGTGGAATTCGTAAATGACTGCCTCTGACCATAGTCTTTCTCCCCAACTTTTCTGTCCCTAGGTAGTGCTGCCCAATTATTTTTCTTATATAGGACTTTTCACACTGTGCCCTCCTTAAAAACTTTAAGTGATAGCGTAGTGTCCAAAATGGTGGTCATCAAACTGTTGAGAAAAACTTTCGATTACTCACCTCCAATTTTATATGTGTAATAAAATATATATAAAAGACATGTTTTAAATGGATGAGGTAGTTGATATAATATTTAAAAATATTTTTGTGTGTGTTTAGGGTAAAACTAAAAAAAATTTAAAAAGTGCTTGAATGTGCTTTGTTGTTTAAAAATATATATATGAATATGTTGTGAGGCACCAATGTGCAAGTATTTTTGACTTTTAGGAAGCTGTGTGTACAGAGGGAGAGAACTAAGTCACAGCGAGGATGAAGTCAGGAAGGAAGAAAGGACGGAAAGAGGAAGATACAAAGGGAAGGAAAGGAACATTCTAGTAATATACTGAATAACAATAGAGTAGAAAGGCTTTGTTATCTCTTTCTGTTGTGAAATTTTTTTTCACCAGCTTGTGTTGGCTTCAAGACCTAATTAAGCTTTAAATATATATGCTTCTTTTGATTTTTTTACTATAGATATTTAAAAACTATATTAAAGTAATGAAAAGAGAATGATGAACCCCATGTACACATCATTTTGCTTCAACAGTTTTAAAATTATAGACAATTTCATTTATTCCTTCCTCCCTATATCCATCCCCAACTCCCATGTGTTATTTTAAACCAAAAAGAGTTCATTTGCTTCATAAATACTATCTAAAGCAGTGATTTTCAACCTTCTTTATCTCGTGACACACAAACTAATTACTGATATTCTTCGGCACACAAAAATTTTGTGCTGATCTGACCCCAAAAAAGGTATAATTTTAATTCATTCACATCAGACAGCTATTGTGGATATGTTACATAAATAATATATTTAGAAATTTTGTTTCAATTTCTTATACACCAACTTTAGAAACATTAGTTTAGAAACTTTAGTTTTATGACTTTGAGAAACTTTAGTTTTTTGAACTTTATTTTTTGCCTGTTTTAAGACATCAAAACCATCTTAAGGTCACAAATTGGGTTGTCAACCTTTACTTTTCTATATTTTAAAATTATATATATATATATATATATATATATATAATATAGGGATAATTTGGTCAGTGAAAGTTGGGATGGATCTTTTGGGGAATTCATTAAAGTTACTTTTTTTAATGAAGTGATCCATTCTGATTTCTTACATTTATTTGTCTTGTAATATTTTTTATTAACTTTTATTTCTTTTACATCACTTTTGAATTTGAGAATTACAAATTTTTAATCCATCAATGTACATTGCGTCTTCATAATAAGGACCCTTGGGAGAATTTTTTTTTTTCTTTTTGCCTTGGAGCCTAAAAATATGTTTTTCTCCCAAGTATGTTTTAAAAATGTTCTCCCCATCTTAGCAACTTATAAAACCTTATCTTCTAAAACTTGAAGTATGGGAGTCTGAGGACTTGATTCTTTGATCACTGGTTAATTACCATTCAGTTTGGTAAACTGTTCTGTTGAAGACTGTTTGCATTTTGCTAGATTTATAAAACTGCTTCTGTGGGGCTGTTATACGTAAGTGGGATCTCTCCTATTCTGTAGTTCATCTTTTCTCTTACATCGCTTTTAGCCATACATTTTAGTCAGCAACATGGCTTGCTTTATTGTTGGGTAATTATTTGTTTCGGTGCATCAGCTTGGATATTGCTGTTTGCTTTGCTGAAATATTATGCCCACTGGTGGAGTTCTAATCCTAGTTCTGACACACAAACCATAACTAGAATTCATTGGGCAAATAACCACGAACCACGCACTCTAATGAGCACTTTAGAATAGGTATCCAAGTTAGTCTTTACCATGATTTTTGAGGTAGGTATTGTAAGCCCCACTTAATGTAAGGAAACTCAGGCCTAGAGCTGTTTAGAAATTTACTGAAGTTCACATAGATAACTGGCAGAGTTGGTGTTGAGCCTATATCTGCATAACTTCTTGACTAGCTGCTTGTGTGGTCAAATAGCTGTGTGAACTGTGATCTTTCATTAATTCCAGTTATTTTTTTGCAAGCATGATTTCTGTTTAAAGCAGGTGTCTGTATTTTCGACCAGCTTTGTGGTTTCTGCTCATGTGGCTGTTTCCTCTGTGCTCTTTCCTGTTTGTATGCCTTTCTTTCCTCTGTGGTGAACTTTGGTTGAGCATAGGTAGGTGGAGAGAGGGTTAGTTGACTGCTTCATAAACTGAAAACAAAACAAAACAAAAAATCCGCAACCACCCAAAAGGACAAAAAGTGCAAAGAATAGTATAACAAGCACCAGAGTACAGTGGGGCCTTGACTTACGAGTGTCCTGACTAATGAGTTTTTCGAGATACTAGTCGTCTCTTGGCTGATTTTTTTGCTTTGAGTTGCGAGCTAAAATTTGGTTACGAACCAGCTTCAGATACCCCACTGCTAGTTGGCGCAGTGAACGTCACAGTGAACGCCACACTGATTAATGGCATTTCAATTCATTGTAATGGTGAAAATTGATTTGACATACGAGTAATTTGAGTTACGAGCTCTGTCATGGAACGAATTAAACTCGGAAGTCAAGGCCCGACTGTATATATATTCTGAGTATATTAATATAATAAAAGTTTTATAAAAGAATAAGCTTACAACTCATCTTCCAGAATAAATAAATGTTTGCATCTTTCATTTTTGCTTATCTTTTTAAAAATATATTTTTATTGATTTCAGAGAGTAAGGGAGAGAGAGAGAGAGAGAGAGAGAGAGAGAGAAACATCAATGATGAGAGAGAATCATTGATCAGCTGCCTCCTACACAGCCCCCACTGGGGGATCGAGCCTGCAACCTGGGCATATGCCCTGATCTGCAATCGAACCCTGACCTCCTGGTTCATGGGTCAATGCTCAACCACTGAACCACACCAGCAGGATAGTTCATTAATTATAACAGCTGTGTAGTATTTCATCAAATGATTTATACCACAATTCAGTACCTGTTCTTCCAATAATGAGCACTGGGATATTTCCAATTTTTGGCTACAACAAACCATGCTGCCAAAAATATACACTTAAGATCAATTCTCTCAGCAAATTTTAGTATACATTATTATTAACTATGGTCACCATGGTGTACTGTGGGGAGCCGGAACTCAGTCCCTGGTCGGGCACCATATGTGGGGAGCTGGCACGGCCATGGCATACTCAGCCCCAGGGCGCCTTATGTGCCACGCCAGCTCAGCCTAGTTCAGTGACCCTGAGTTTGGGGGCGGGGGGGCGGGGTGAAAGGATTGAGAAAAGACAGACAAGAGAATGAAAGCTGGGTCTCAGTGGGACACTGCTCCCTGATGAGGAGACAGCGCCAGCGCCAGTGCCCACAAGCCGTGTCTTTATTTTATAGCAGATGCCACGAGGCAAAGTAGGGGCGTGATCAAGTTGTTTACAGCATTCTCGTGAGTTCCAACCTCACTCAACTACATGCACCCGAACTCTATCACAAGGCACGTGGGGCTACGTGTTCGGACCATAGGTTCAAGCTTACAACCACAGCCGTTGGCTATAATTGTGCTGGGAGGGCCCTGCCCTCCAGCTGGGACTTGCACGTGGCAATGAGAGGGCCCTGTCCTTTCATTAGTCTGAGGCTTGAACCTGGCCAAAACACTGTACCCGCGCCCCATAGTGTACCTTAGATCTTTAGAACTTATAACTGATAGTTTGTACCCTTTGACCAACATCCCTCCCCACACCCCTGACAATTCTACTCTCTTCTTAAATGATTTTGGCTTTTTTTTAGATTTCATGTTTAAGTGAGATGATGCAGTATTTGTCTTTCTGTAACTGGCTTATTTCACTTAGCATAATGTCTTTTAGGTTCATACGTGTTGTCACAAATGGCAGGATTTACTTCTTTTATGGCTGTATAATGTTCCATTGTATACATATATACCACATTTTCTTTATCCTTTCATCTGTCCATGGACACTTAGGTTGTTTTCATGTCTTGGCTACTGTGAATAATGTTGCAATGAGCATGGGAATGCAGGAATATCTTTGTGATAGTGATTTCATTTCCTTTAGATATATACCTAGAAGTGGGAGGGAAAGATGGAGGGGAAAAGAGAGAGAGAGAGGGAGACTTTCATGTGAGAGAGACTCATTGATTGGTTTCTTCCTGCATGAGCCCTAACTGGGGCCAGGAATAGAACCTGCAACCCAGGTACGTGCCCTTGACCGGGAATCAAACCCACCAAGACCCTCTGGTGTGTGGGCTGGCGCCCTAACCACAGAGACACATTGGCCAGGACTGGTATTTCTTATTTTAATTATTTGAGGAACCTCCATGCTGTTTTCCACAATGGCTGTACCAGTTTACAATCCCATCACCACTGTGGTACATTTGGTATTTATTTTTCTCATTATTTTTCTACATACGTGTGTGCCTATAAACGTCATCAATACCAGATGTATAAATTTTTGCTTTGTTTTCTCTTGTTTGTGCAGCATGATGTTTCTGAGACTCACCCCTAATATACAGAGCCCTATTTTGGTACCACCTTGAGAACTGGGCAAGATGGACTTCTGCCCTGCACCCTCTGCTCTACAGGCCCTAGTTCCAGCCCTCCTCCAGTTGTGTCCTTACTTTTTGAGGAGCCCAGGAGGCCAAGGAATGCCTCATCACCTTCTCGGCCATGCTCTAGTTGCTGGGACCCTGGAATTCCCAAGCCTATTTCTGGAGCTTGTGTGGGCTTCTTCCCCAGGTCTTCATACATGTGGAAGAAATTTGGCTGGCATGTCCATTGCCTTTGCATGATTGCATGAGCAGTGTGGCACAAGAGCCTGGGTTGGGAAGAGCCTAGCTGAACTTTCTTCATTCTGTTGTTTCTTACCATAGAACTCTGAGGTCTGAGAATTCTAAATTCCAACTCGGCCTTCCAAGTCATTATAAAAGTACTAGAGGCCCGGTGCACCCGGTGCACGGATTCGTGCACTGGTGGGGTCCCTTGGCCTGGCTTGCACCCTCTCGCAATCCAGGACCCCTCGGGGGATGTCAAACTGCTGGTTTTGGCCCCATTCCTGTAGGCCAGGCCAAGAGACCCCAGGGCCTCTAGTATGCATATAAGATCTTTGGTTAATCTCTTCCCACCTTCCCCCCTCCCCTCTTCCCTCTGAGATTCATCAGTCTGTTCCATGTGTCCATGCCTGTGCATTGAGCATCTGCCCCCTGGTGGTCAGTGTGCGTCATAGCTACCAGTCGAATGGTTGAACAGTCGCTTAGGCTTTTATATAGATAGGAAGATAGAACATGTTTTATTGAACCATTTCTTAGCTTGATTAATTAGTTTTAAGTATTTAGACACTTGGTGCATGGACCTCTATTTTATTTTGCCCCAGTCCCACAGATTTTAGGAGAGTGACTGCTCTAGTTCATTCAGATGTATAGCTTTCTTTTGTATGAATGTACACAATTTGCATATAAATTTTCATATTATTAAAGTGTAGATTTTTTAAAATTGTTTTATTGCTTAAAGTGTTACAAAGAGTATTACATATGTCTCTCTTTTTTTTTTCCCCGCCCTTGACAATCCCCTGGCCTCCCCTACCCCCAAAGTGTAGATTGTTTTCAATTTTTTGCTATAACAAACCGTGATGCGTTGGACATTTTGATATATCTTTCCTTGTGCACACATGCAAGAGTTCCCTAGGTATCTAGTAGTGAATATCCAAACTTAACCTTTTTAAAAAATGTTTTTATTGATTTTTAGAGGGACAGAAAGGAAGAGACACAGCCCCCACTGGAGATCGAGCCCACAACCCAGTCATGTGCCCTGACCAGCAATCCAACCGGCAACCTCTTTGTGCATGGGTTGACGCTCAACCACTGACCCTCACTGGCCTGGCTGTTTCCATTGATTTTAGAGAGAGGAAGGGAGAGGGAGAGACAGAGAGAGACATCAATGTGAGAGAAACATGGATTGATTGGTTGCCTCCTGCATACTTCCCAAGCATGGATAGAACCTGCAACCAGAATTGAGCCCACGACCCTTCGGTGCATAAGAGAATGCCCATCGGACTGAGCCACACTGGCCAGGGCTGTATACCAAGTTTCATCCCTGCAGAAGAATATGAGGGTCCCTTCCTTCATTTCCTTGCCAATTGATATCATCAGCTTTTTAAAATTTGTTCTAAAACCAGGAATGTGAAATGTACCTCATTGTGGTTTTAATTATTATTATTTTAAAAATATATTTTTATTAATTTCAGAGAGAAAGGGAGAGGGAGAGATAGAAACATCAGTGATGAGAGAGAATCATTGATCAGCTGCCTCCTGCACGCCTCCTACTGGGCATGTGCCCTTGACTGGAATCGAACCCAGGACCCTTCAGCCCGTAGGCCGACGCTCTATCTACTGAGCCAAACCTGCTAGGTCTGGTTTTAATTCTTCCTATATTCTGGCTTGTAGCTCTTTTAAGTCACATTGCTTGTCTTACTTGGTGTCTACTTCTTAGTAGTTGCTTATTTGCTTTTTTTTTTTTTTTGTCATCTTAGTTCTCTGTCTGTAATAGACTTTATTATTATTATTTTAATTTCTTATCATTGCAAACTGTATATAGTTCGGTGGCAATAAGCATACTCATGATGTTGTGCAACCCTCACTACCGTCTAGTTCCAGGACATTTTCATCTCCCCACAAAGCCATGCCCATGAACAGTCACTCCTCTTCCTCTCCCCAGCCCATGGTCACCTCTGACCTACTGTCTTTGCAGATTTGCCTATTCGGGATGTTTCCTCTAAATGGAATCATACGAGATCTGTTGCATTGTGTCTGGCTTCTTTCACTTCGGTTTGCCTTTTACTTTTGTATGTCACATGTCATTTGTGTGGGTGTATTTACCCAGGAGGTGTCTTCCTGGAAGTTCCTTCTGTTGCTCATTGTGCTCTGTCCGTGCAGTCATGTTGTTAGGCCGATGGCCTTGGGGACCTGCCATTTTCTGTGACATCAAGGCACAGATGTGTGTACCCTGTAAGAATGATTTGGAAATTTTCTTTTATTTTTTATGTTTTTGGTACGAGAACATTTATTTGTTAAATCACAGAGACAGAAGAAGTAGTTTCTACAAGAAATGGGCTTAGGCCAGGCCAATGTGGCTCAGTGGTTGAGCGTTGACTCATGACCCATGATCCATCAAACCAGTTCCATTCCCTGTCAGGGCACATGCCCAGGTGTCAGGCTTGATCCCCAGTAGGGGGTGTGCAGGAGGAAGCAGATCTTTCCATCTCTCTATCCCTCTCCCTTCTCTCTAAAAAAAAAAAAATCAATAAAAACATATTTATAAAAGAAGAAAGAAATGGATTTAGGAAGCAAGTAGGAGGTAAAGGAATGGCCCTTGGAGCTTGGGAGTGAGGAAGCTAATGGTAACCTGCCTGGGGCAGGGAGGGGGAGGGGGAGGGGGCCGGGGGCGGGGGCGGGGGAAGGGGAAGGGAAAAGGAAAGGGAAAGGGAAAGGGAAAGGCATGGGCTGGCTCCCAGGAGGGAGTGCTCATTTGGAAATTTTTCTCTTTATAGATTCTCTGAGTTTATTTTAATTTGATCCAATTTGACTATCATTTTCTGCAGCTTTCTGTAAACAGTAAGAAACCACGACCTTATAAGTGATACTGAATCATGATAAAATCCAAAATAGTGATAAATAGGCATCTGATAACAATATTTTCTACTTTAAAAAAATAATTCTTTATTGTTGAAAGTATTACATATGTCCTCTTTTCCCCTCATTGTCCTCTCCCAGCCTGCCCCCGCCCCCCAGCCTCCACCCCCTCCCCCATTGTCTGTGTCCATTGGTTATACTTATATGCATACAAGCTCTTTGGTTGATCTTTTATCCCCTCTCCCCCCAATATTTTCTACTTTTAAACAGAATATAGTGATGGCAAAAATAAATATTTACAATAAGTATAGATTTGTTTTCCTTCTATAAAAGGCTTCTAAAATGCTTACTGTTTCTGACCACATTTACTTCCAAACATGTATCTGTTGTGACCTTTACCTGTAGGCTACTTTGGAATTGGCAAGGCCCCAAGATGGGGTGGGAAAGGAGTAAAAGAATCCAGAAGGACCAAGGATATCAGGCCCAGTGAGAAATCAGTTTCACCAAGTTGGAGCAGGGGAGCTGAACTAGGATTGGAAGGAGAGAGTAGAGACCTATTTTATGATCTTTTAACACTCCCCTACTGAGAAGAGACTCAATATATTTCAGACCAACTCAGAGCATCAGGTTAAGAGACGTCATCTAGAGAGAAGTAGTTTCTGAACAGTTTTGATTCCTTGCCCGTCAATAGAGGAAATTTTGATTGTGTACACCTATCCTATATAATAGAGGAATATGCAAATTGTCCGGGGCGCTATAACATCACAACTGCTCAGCAGGAGGCATGCACAGCAGGAGCGGGTGGGCGGGGACTTCCATCACTAGGAGGCCTTCCGGGCCCAGCCCAAGGCAGCTCCCAGCGGAGGTGGCCCCCACGTGGCCTGGCCCGGAGGCCGCCCGACCCAGGGGTGGCCCCCGGCGGAGGCAGTACCCGGCAGAAGTGAGTGCAGGCCTGCCCAGCGCTAACGTGACACTGCCTGCATGCATCCCTGCCCAGCGCTGACATGGCGCGGCCTGCGTGCGTCCCCGCCCAGCGCTGACATGGTGTGGCCTGCGTGCGTCCCCGCCCAGCGCTGACATGGCGTGGCCTGCGTGCGTCTCCACCCAGCACTGACATGACGCTGCCTGCCTGTGTCCCTGACCTGGGACGTGGCGCTGCCTGTGTGTGTCCCCGCCCAGTTTATTAATAAATTTGTATATTATTTTCATATACATTTTACTAATTTTTTTCATCTCTGACACTTCTATTATAGAGAAAGGGCAAATAGCAATATTAAAATATTTCCTCTAATTAATTCCCTTTTAATGTGCATGAATTTTGTGCACTGAGCCACTATTTATGTATATATTTATTTAATAATGTAATGTATATGTCTTTTTTTTTTTAATCCTCACCCTGAGGACATGCCTAGAGAGAGGAAGGGGGGGAGAGAGAGAAAGAGAGAGAGAGAGAGAGAGAGAGACAGACATTGGTTGGTTACCTTCCCTATGTGTCCTTACCTGCGATTGAACATTGTGGTGCACAGGACAATACTCAACCAACTGAGCCACTTCAGTCGGGCATAACTCTTAATTTGTATATTAAACATTTGATACATTTTTACCTTTTAATAAAACTTTAAAGTCAACCTTATTGAGGTATGATTTACATACAGTAAAACGTACCACTTAAAGGTACAGTTGAAGAGCCTTGACAAGGGGATACACTCATGTAACCACCGTGGTCAAGATAAAGACGATTTCTTTCAGTCCTAAAGGCTCTCTGGTGCCCCTTCTAAATGAACCAGTTAACTGCCTCTCCCCTCAACCCAGCCAATGATTTTTTCACTCTTTTAGAAAATAAATGAGAGTTGCAACACTCCCCTCCTCCCCCCAGTGCTGATGGATCAATCCTGGGTGGCCCCCAGCGTTGGAGCAGTACTTCTGGAACATTGCTGTATATCTGGATCACCTGGTGGGGGGTGGGGCGAGCTTATTAAAATGCAGCTCCCCAAGTCACACATCAGAACTTCTGGTTCAGAAGGAGCTGGTTGGGCCGGGATCTGAATCTGCGTTTTAACATCACCCTGAGGATTTCTTTGCAGAGGCTCAGGGATCACACTTTCAGAACCAGGATGTGAGGATCACTTCCTGGTAGAGTGAGAGGCAGGTTTTATGTGTGTGTTCTTTGCGGAGGGTCGGGGGAGTGTTCTTTAGTGCAGAGTGAATGAAGATGAAGAAAGTACTGTTTTCTCCGAGGTTAGGTGACATATTCCTTGCTTCTCTATGGTACTGTTGTAGTGTACCCCTCGAATCACACAAGGACGCCTCAAGAAGTCTAATTAAGGTGCCACATTTTTTTCAAAGCCGGCGACTACATGGGGGCAAATGCTCTCCAAATCTCATAGTGCCTGAGTGAGGGCAGTAGCCATCTTATAAAGGCAAAAACCACATCCTGCTAGACATTGGAATGTGGAATTACCTTGCGAAAGCAGTTTTACAGAAGCAGAATTGAGCAAAGTTAATAATCCTTAAAGGTTATCTATAGTTTCAGCTCCTGGAGCCACTGAGTCACCAGAAAGTATTCCTGGAGCCACTGAGTTAAGGAAAGCAATTTTGTGGTTCTGGTCCTCAGACACGGGAGAATAGCCTTTGTGATGTGGGCTGGCAACATAATGGGGTGATTTATGTGAGTTTCCAGGTCTCAATCTGGAAACTGAGGTAACTACCCTATTGTTTAAGCAGGTGTGTACAGAAGCCAGAATAGCAGGGATAAAATTCAAACAGCAGTTTTTACCGAGATGAATGTTACTATGCTTCATTGCTTCAGTACAATTGACTGGCGATACAGGAAATGAGGACATTCCGGTCACCCCATCAAGAATATTTCTTGAGCACATGCTTTGTGTCGACAGTAAACTATTCTGAAGCTTCTGCCCCTTCCTTTCTCACTAAAAGAAATCCTCAAATACGGTTAAGCAAGTTAATACTTCTCTCTATTTTAATATTCTTAACTTCCCAGTAGATCCATGTTGGAAGCTTGGCAGAGGGAGAAGGGGCGTATACAATGAGAGTACCTTGTCTGACCTGCTTCGTCTAATCAAGATTTTGGCAATACTGCCACCACCTCCTACTCTACTCTTGCCACTCCCTACACTTTTTCTCCCTCCTGATATGGATAGCACCCAAACTTTGCTGCCCATTGGAATCACTTGCAAAATCTTTAAAAATTACTGATGCCCGACTCCTACCCCCTAGACATTCCGATTTAATGTCTGACATGGGTATTGGGATTTTGTAAAAATCCTCACCTGAGCATATGTATGTTGACTTTGAGAGAGAGGAAGGGCAAGAGAGAGGGAGACATAGATTCGTTGTTCCACTTACTCATGCAGTCACTGGTTGATTCTTGTATGTGCCCCGATGGAGGAGACACTCCGCAGCCGCTCACCTGGACGATGCTCTGACCCACTGAGCCTCCGGGTCAGGACTAGGGTTTGTTTCATGGATAACATATTATTCTTTAGACCGGCGTTCTCTAGATTTTCTCTCTCACACATCCTTTTTCACCTGGCTTATATTATGGTGAGCTAGTTCCTGTTTTCTGTGCAAATTAAGTACCTCTTTGTTTTTACCAACCCCCCCACCAGGTGTTGAGAAGCTGAGAGGGTGAGGGAGAGACGGGAAGGAGTATTTTGATACAAATGACTGTAAAAAACACTAGACTCTCCCTTGGTTATTATCTTTCCACCGTTGGTCCGTTGTGGAGCCCAGAGCTGCTGCTGTGTTTACCGACTTGTGACATGGAAGAGACCCGTTCAGGAACCTAACCCACAGTCTAATCGGACCATTGCAGCCTTGGTTCTCAGCCCCGGGGCCCCACTTCCCGTCGAGCTAAATCGGCCTCTGAGGGTGTGGCCCAGGTTGAGGTATTTCCAAACACTCCTGGCAACCTAAGAAACGCTCAAACCTGTAGAAAATCTGTATGAGTTTAGCTGAGCCAAACTGACGACAAGGGAAGCAGAATCTCAACGGACTGAGAAAATGCTCTGCAGAATGGCAGTTTTGCATCTTTCGACATTACAATCAAAGGAGGAAGTGCACGGGGGTTACCGGAAATCCACTGGTGGTAGATTGGGAAGGCGCGAGAAAGCAGAGCGGGGAAAATCTCTAGAATTGGATAAAAAGTAAAAGGAATAGATACATTTTTTTACAGAGGTGGGTGGAGGATAGGTCACGGTTAATTAACATAATAATAAGGTGAAGATTTGTGGTCTTTGCTCTGGTGTGATTGTGCTTAGAGTGGTGGGGGAAAGGAAATTATTTTGATATTCCAAAGAAATGTTACCGTAAATGCAAAAAAACAAAAAACCGCAGACTCATTAAGGTAAACATTGACCTTTGTTAGGGAAAAATACTGGCCTAGGACGTGACTACCACCACGAACTGTTTTAGTTAAAAAGTTACAATTGCAGACTACCCTATGTGGCTACTTTTGGTCTCTGAGTTTGTAAGGCTGCATGTAGGCCTCCCTGAGCTTGTCAGGTTTAGTACGTGGCGCCTTTTTCGTCCAGGGATGACACCAGCCCGAAGGTGGGGGAGGATGTATCTGCCAGGGTTAAAAGAACATTTTGTTTTGTGGCTGGAAGAGCAAGGTGAGGTCATTTGTGTTTAAGCGTTTGGCCTGAGATTCCTGAAAGAAACAGTTCTGCCTCTTTCAAGGCCTCCTCTGCTGTTTTTAAAGGCTATCTTTTATCCCACCTCTTGCTGCGTGAAGTTTATCTGCAAACAATTGTTTTTCCCTGGGCAGTTCACCATGGTTTGTAGGCGAGCTCTTTACTGTGCTAGGAGGTGGGGAGTCCTATGGCTGCAAACCAACCTTGTGGGGGACCCCATTGTCCTTTGTCAGAAAAGGTTGAAAGGTTCAGCGTGGGCTGGGGTCACGCACCTATGACATGAGGCTATAGTGTATCAAAAAGTTTTTATTTCAGGCGTCTGGGTGCAGACTGGGCTGAGTCCGATAAAGAGGAGTCAGCAGAGAGTGTAAGAAGAGGGGAGACTTTTATCAGCTGTTGCTGGCTGCAAGCAGTTTGGTGGTTGGCTGACATAAGGGTCTGGTCCTTCGTTCCTCCCACCGCCAGGTGTCCTCTGGTTTATCTGAACTATGCGGTGCTCAAGGCTGCAAGTTTGTGCAAGATATCCGCTAAGCACAATAAGTTTTCCTCTGCCCGATTTTATTCTCTTTAACCCTTTCAAAGGTAATCTTGAACCTGGTACTTAATTGGACCAGCAGCCTCAGCACCACCTGGTAGCTTGTTAAAAATGCAAATTCCCTGCCCTAGCCGGTTTGGCTCGATGGATAGAGCGTCGGCCTGCAGACTGAAGGGTCCCAGGTTCGATTCCGGTCAAGGGCACATGCCCGGGTTGCGGGCTCGATCCCCAGGGGGGGGGGGGGGGGGGTGCAGGAGACAGCCAATCAGTGATTCTCTCTCATCATTGATGTTTCTAACTCTCCCTCTTCCTTCCTCTCTAAAATCAATAAAAATATATTTTAAAAAAATGCAAATTCCCATTCCCATCCCCCAGACCTCTCTCTCTCTCTCTCTCTCTCTCCCAGCAATCTGTGTTCTTACAAAGCCCCTAGAGCCGTGGTTCTTACCTTCCTAATGCCGCGACCCTTTAATACAGTTCCTCATGTTGTGGTGACCCCCAACCATAAAATTATTTTCGTTGCTATTTCATAACTGTAATTTTACTACTGTTAGGAATCGTAATGTAAATATCTGATATGCAGGATGTATTTAGGCGACCCCTGTGAAAGGGTCGTTCGACCCCCAAAGGGGTTGCGACCCACAGGTTGAGAGCCGCTGCCCTAGAGATTCTGATGTAGGTAAAAGTTTGAGACTCACGCAGTAGGTCTGGGATGGGGCCTGAGGATTTGCATTTCTGACAACCTCCCAGGTGATGCTTGTCCAGGGACCTCTCTTTGAGAACCACTGCCTTAGAGAACCCCAAGAAGCCATGGGAGAGTCTCACACTATTTCTTGGCTTAAGCCCACTAGCCAATACGAGGGACCTGGAGCTGGGACAAAACGATCAGAAGAAAGTGCAAAGGAAGCTTCTGCCACCTTAACCCTGAGCATGGAGGCATCAACCTGCTACACCCTCTCTATGGTTTACACCTGTGGTCGGCAAACTGCGGCTCGAGAGCCACATGCGGCTCTTTGGCCCCTTGAGTGTGGCTCTTCCTAAGCCTTAGGAGTACCCTAATTAAGTTAATAACAGTGTACCTACCTATATAGTTTAAGTTTAAAAAATTTGGCTCTCAAAAGAAATTTCAATCGTTGTACTGTTGATATTTGGCTCTGTTGACTAATGAGTTTGCCGACCACTGGTTTATACGCATCCTCTCTCCTTGGACTCTGCTCTCAGTTTTCCATTTAGTACAGGGGCTTAAGTAATCCAGAATGGTGCTTTTTTTCCTTCTTTTTTCCTTTCTGACTTGGAAAAGTTTCAGATGTCTATTTTTGTTTGTCCAGATTAGGTTTTGGTTTGTGTTTTGAGATCTGGGTATTTGAGTCATCTTTGAATTCTCATTTTACCCAGCCTTAGTTTCCCAAAGTAAACAGTATACTGTTACCTTAGGATTATTGTGACAAATAAATTAAATAACAAAGTTCCTGTCACTTAGTGAATATGTAATAAATGTTAGTTTCTGTACTTCCGGTCTTACCCCCAAATAGGTGAGCACAATCCCACCCCCCACCCTGTGGCTGATCAATATGCTGAAATTAGGGCAAAGATAGAGAAGTCTAGGGAATGTGGGGAAACTGAGCAGGGTTTCCGAGGGACGGGGTGGGGGGTGGGGGGTGGGGGCTGCAGGTCAGAAACCAAGGCTAGACATAGATGTTGCAGACTGAGGCTGGGTTCAAGGTGCGTATCCTGGAATCTAGAGGAGCGAGCGGTTTGCCCGAGGATGGAGAAGGGAAATGAGAAGTGAAACTGGATGGGCAGCGTGTGTTGGGTGGGCTCTTCCTCAGGCAGGAGTGTCCTGGCTGGGCTTGGAAAACCCTGGAATGCAGGCTTCCAGCAGAGGAGCCCCCATTAGGCCGCCTGGTTGCCTGTAGTATTTAGAGGAAATGCTGACTCCAGGGACCTTGGAAGTGCCCCACTCCTCCGTTAGGACATGACAGACACCTAGTTGTGACCAAAGCTGTGTCTCTCTGGGACCTGGAGAGGGCTGGGTCCTCTTCTATGACCCTTTTTAGGTGGCAGGAGAGGTGCCATAGTCTTGGCTCTGTGTTCAGGATGTCTGGATTAGAGCTAAAGGGAAAAAGATTCTTAATTCCCTCTGATAAACACTTGTTACTTATCTCCCAGGCAGAGGGCAGAACCTGTCTAGCTAGTGGTGGGGTGTTTCAATGAGGTTCTTTTCAGCTCCATATCAAGAGGATCATTAATGGCAACGGCCAGTGGAGTGAGATGCCCTATGAGGTAATGAGGCTCACACACATCCTAAAGCTGTGATGGAGGGGCTTTCTGTTCTGGGCTGGAGGCTGGGCCTTTCCTGCTGTAGATTCTCTTCAGATCACTCCCTCCCATGGGGCTTGAGGGAGTGATAAGGTGGAGTCTTCGCCCAGCTGCTGAGGGCTCTGGGTGGTGAGGGTTGCTGGGGAGCAGTTATCTGAAACCACAGAACCCAAAGCAAGCAGAAAGCTGAGGTCAGCCTTATCTAGAAGTGCCAGAAATGGCTGAAAGCCAGGGCCACCTGGTGGAGAAAGCAAGGGCCGCCTGAGAAAATGGCTGGGATAGAGGCGGTGCCAGAGCCTGGCTAGCTGCCCTTGACTTCTCTGAGAAGCAGGGTGCGTGGGAGGGCTGCAGGGTTGTAAGGGGGCTGGCGGTTACCGATTCTGTGATTTTTCTCATGAAGGCTCCACTGCTAGATCTGAAGGCAATTCCAGAGAATATCAGAAATGCCTTACACACAGGCGGCAGCAGAGAATGAGTGACTTTCAAAGATGAATTCTTAGAGAATAACTTTTACCTTAGATGTTTACATTTAAAAACAAATGATCAGTTTCAGCAAGATCATTTTGCAAAGTCATTGGCATTTCTTTTTTCATAGTAATAATGAACTAAAAAAATAGTGGCAACAGATAAATGTTTACTATTTGGGAAACGAAGGAGAACTGTTAAAGAATTTAATTCTCAATAAGGAAAATAGAACAAGGCAAATAAATGGCAATATTTATTAAGTGCAAATTAAAAATATAAGTCTAATTCATACCTATTTGAAATAGCAAAATAATAAAACTCAATGTTAATGTGCTTGTGGGGAAATAATCACTCTCACATATTGGTATGTTTTCTGGAGAGCAGTAGATCCAAATGAAACACAAGCTGCCAAGAAAATAATTGTGTCCTTTGGGGAATACTCCCAAAGGAATAACCCCAGGAAAATAACAGACAGGAAGAGAGGTTATTTGTATAAAGGTAATTGTAGTCACACTATTTATATAGTGAAAATCTGGCCATAACCTAACCACCTGATAATTTGATAATGGTTGTGCAAACTAGAAAATAGAACATCCCATCATATATATTTTTTATTGATTGATTTTGATTGGTTGCTTCCTCTTTTTAAAAAATATATTTCTTTATTGATTTCAGAGAGGAAGCAAGAGGGAGAGATAGAAACATCAATGATGAGAGAGAGTCATTGATGCCTCCTGCATGCCCCCCACTGGGGATCGAGCCCACAACCCGGGCATGTGCCCTTGGCCGGAATCGAACCTGGGACCCTTCAGTCCACAGGCCGACACTCTATTCACTGAGCCAAACCTAGGGCTGGTTGCTTCTTTTATGTATCCTGACTGGGGATCGAACCTGAAACCTTGGCGTATCCGAACGACACTCAAACCAACTGAGCAACCCCACCAGGGCAATATCCCATCATATTAATAACTATTAAAATCATAAATCTGAGAACTTTGGTGATACATTAGGTAGCATATGTAGATTAAAAAGTGTAATGAGTTTGTTATGTAGACATTGCTAACTGTCAAATTCTTGTTTGTCCGATGAAACTATCAGTGTTCTCAGGGCTTCTCAGTGAGCTAAGTCAGTGCGTCTTGGACTTCAATGTGATTTCATCATTTGGAGATATTGTTGGAAGATGGATTTTGATTCAGTAGGACTAGGGTAGGGCCTGAGATTCTAAATTTCTGACAAGCTCCCAGGTGCTACTGGTTCTCCTACCACACTTTGAATAGCCAAGATCTAAATCTTTGCCACTTAGTATGGTGGCCACTAGTTATATGTGGCTATTCCAATTTAAATTAATTAAAATAAAGTAAATAAAAAATGCAGTTCCTAAGTCTCACTAGCTCTATTTTAAATGCTCAGTAGCCATGTAGGACTTACATCTTGGAAAACTTGGATGAGAGAGCAATCTCATTGTCAGAGAAAATTCTATTCGGGATAGTGTTGACCTACATAATCAAAGACTTAAAGTGAAGGGGGTTTTTATCTCTTTCTGTAGACTTCTTTGAATTCTACCATTAAGAGCTCGTTACATTCCTTTATAGTCACAAATTATACACGTATACATTGATATATAAGATGAAGAAGAAATAAAGCAATGAACACTTTTGTGTAATTAAAATCTTGGATAAATGGAATTCAGTTTTCTCCCTGACTCTATAGTCAGTCCATAAATGTGTTATTCTCATTATTCTTTGTCTCTCGTTGAGCAATCATTTCTAATAAATTGGTTTCAGGTTTTTTTTTAAATATGTTTTTAAAAATTGCTTTTAGAGAGAGAGGAAGGGAGCTAGAGAGAGATAGAAACATCGATGAGCGAGAAACATTCATTGGCTGCCCTCGAAATGTGCCCTGACTGAGGGTTGAATTATGCCCTGACTGGGAATTATACGGGCAACCCTTTGGTGCATGGGAGGATGCTCCAACCAACTGAGCCATTCTGGGCCATCAATTTATATTTTTAAAGTGCGATTTCTAAGCAGGACCAACCTGTACTAGTTATCAAAGGATGTGGGTCTTGATTTCCAATGACTGAAAGTTCCCTGGATGATTTTTAAAAATGTTTGTGAATTGGAAATACTGACAATTGTCATTTTTCCCCCCAGACATTTGTGCAAATATTCTCACGATGTTCTCTCAGAAGCGAACTTTATAGTCCTGAAACGTCATCAGATCTCTGGACTGAACAAAGAAGAATTAGCAGTGCTTCTCGTCCAAAGTGACCCTTTTTTTATGCCTGAGGTAAGTTATGATTCCTTGGTTTAAAAAGCAGGAAGAATATATAATTGGCAGTGTTGTATCATGGATGTGTTGGAGTAAGACCAGGAAGGAACTCAGCACCAGGGCTCTCACGGGGCAACACCAACAGATGGCTTTTGTTGAATGACCTAAGAGATTCCAGCAATTTTACTTCCTGCTTGAAGGTTTATAAGAATTGGAGTCTGGAATGTCTCCTCTGCTAGGCTGCTAGGGAGCCTGGTGTGAGCAAGTGTGATCTGAAAATGCAGTAGTAGGACTAATTGAATGCTTGCTCGCTTTATTTATTTATTTATTTTTGGTTTTTTAAAAAATATTTTTATTGATTTCAGAGAGGAAGGGGGAGAGAGAGAGAGAGAGAGATAAATATCAATGATGAGAGAGAATTATTGATTGGCTGCCTCCTGCACACCCCACACTGAGGATCGAGCCCACAACCTGGGCATGTGCCCTAACTGGGAATCAAACTGTGACCTCCTGGTTCATAGGTTGACGCTCTACCACTGAGCCACGCCAGCCGGGCATCTGCAGACTTTTAAACTAGCGTCCTCCAGTCCTGCATCAGATGGCCTGGCCTCAGGCATAATAATGTTTCTTCTGCCCTCCTTTCAGTAGGAACTACATCTCTGTAGAACTAGATATACCTACTTCCATAGCCATACAAAATTATCTTCTTTGGTTGATCTTTTGAGAAGCTTTGCCACATTCTGTCTGGTAGAGACTTGATTCTGTATTTTCAACAGTTGCAAGTAAGACCCGCCTGACTTCTTAATGAATTGATATCTACAGGTGGGCCTTCCTCCTGGAGGTGCCCTCATAATGTAGGGCTCACCTTGGGTCCTGTTTGGTCCTATCTGTAGCTCACCATTTTACTCTGATTCTTCCAAAGGATTATCAAATTCATATTTCTTTTAGTGAGTCCGCAGGTTCCTTCTGCCCCAAAGTCATGATCAATTGAATATAAGTCATTAAAGACGGTGGCATACGCATGCATTGTCCCCTTTGGTATATGCTTCTGAAATTTCTGTGTAGTCAAACTTGCCTTAATGAATGTGTAGCAGACACAGGAAGGATTTTTGTCTCTGACTCTCATTCTCTCCTCTGTAGATATGCAAAAGCTATAAGGGAGAAGGTCGAAAGCAGATTTGTGGCCATCAGCCCATGTGCGAAAGACTCCACATCTGTGAACACTTCACCCGAGGGAACTGTGGTTTTACCAACTGCCTCCGGTCTCATAACCTAATGGACAGGAAGGTACTGGAGATGATGAGGGAGCATGGACTGAGCCGGGAAGTGGTGCAGAACATCCAGGACATCTGCAACAACAAGCACAACCGGAGAAGGCCCGGGTTGAGAGGTGAACCCTGTCTACTTGTAAAAATATATATGTTTTTATTGATTTTTAGAGAGAGAAGAAGGGAGAGAGAGAGAGAGAAAAACATCAATGTGAGAATCTAACATTGATCGTGCCTCCTGGGGATTGAGCCACAATTTTCATGGTGCATGTGATGACGCTCAATGGACTGAGCCTCATCGGCCAGGGATATACTTTCTACTTTTTAATGGAATAAAGAGAAATCACAAGGAAAGAAAAATCACCTACAATCACTCTACCTCACCACGTAAAACCCTCTTCATTTTCCCTTTGAGACCTTGTCCACATTCATACACAACTTTTACATAATCACAGGGGTGGGCAAAAGTCGACTTACTTACAGCTGTTTGTATGGAAAATGATACAGTAATTAAAAACCAATCAGGTTTTAAAAAAATGTTTATCATTTTCTTTTCTTTTTTTTATACATTTGTGTGTTTGTTTGTTTTTTAAATATATTTTTATTGATTTCAGAGAGGAAGGAAGAGGGAGAGAGAGATAGAAACATCCGTGATGAGAGAGAATCATGGTGGATCGGCTGCCTCCTGTAAGTCCCCCACTGGGGGATCGAGCCCACAATCCGGGCATGTGCCCTTGACCGAAATCGAACCCGGGACCTTTCAGTTCGCAGGCCGACGCTCTATCCACTGAGCCAAACCGGCTAGGGCTGTTTATTATTTTTCTAAAAGCTACTTGATAAAGCTTTTTCTTAAAAAATAAAAAATATATGGTTTTTTTTAGATTAACCAGTTGTTTACATTTTTGTCACAATTGTTTCATCGCTTTCTATCTCTGTCCATATATATGCTCACACGTATAACATTTTTGTGTTTAAAACATTTGAGGTATGCTGTCATCAGGAGACTCCACACCTAAATATCTGAGCATGTACCTCCTCAAGGCAAGGCCATTCTCTTACATAAACCACAATACAATTACCATAGGAATTTTAGCATTAATACATGCAATTTATTTTATTGTTCTCAGTACTGTTTCTTTAAAAATGTGTTTGTTATTTTTTAAGTTGCGGTAAAGTAGAAGATACAATTGACTGTTTTAACCATTTTAAGACAGTGCAGTGGCATTAAGTACATTCATTCACATTATGTGCAAGAATCACCGTCATCCATCTCCAAAACTTTTTTTTTTTTAATATATTTTGATTTTTTTTACAGAGAGGAAGGGAGAGGGATAGAGAGTTAGAAATATCGATGAGAGAGAAACATCAATCAGCTGCCTCCTGCACACCCCCTACTCGGGATGTGCTCACAACCAAGGTACATGCCCTTGACCGGAGTCGAACCTGGGACCCTTCAGTCGGCAGGCTGACGCTCTATCCACTGAGCCAAACCGGTTAGGGCTCCAAAACTTTTTCATCTTCCCAAACAAATTCTGTGCCCATTAAGCAATAACCCTATTTCCCCCGCCCTTGGGAACCATTTTCCTTTCTGTCTCAATGAAATTGATTACTCCAGGAATATCATAGAAATGGAATCATACAGTATTTGTCTTTTTGTGACTGTCTTATTTCACTTAGCATAATGTCTTCAAGGTTCATCCAATCCATGTCAGAATTTCCTTCCTTAAAAAAGTTATGGCCCTGGCCGGTTTGGCTCAGTGGATAGAGCGTCGGCCTGTGGACTCAGGGGTCCCAGGTTCGATTCCAGTCAAGGGCATGTGCCTTGGTTGTGGGCATATCCCCAGTGGGGGGTGTTCGGGAGGCAGCTGATCAATGTTTCTCTCTCATGGATGTTTCTGACTCTCTATCCTTCTTCCTTCCTCTCTGTAAAAAATCAGTAAAATATATATTTTTTAAAAGTTATAAATATATTATGCTTTGGTGGGTGTGCTCAGTGGTTAGAGCATTTGTCCATGTACTGAAGAATATTGGGTTTAGTTCCTGTCATTGGCATGTACCTGGGTTGCAGGCTTGATCCCCAGCTCTGGCCGGGGCACATGCATGAGGAAACCAATCGATGTGTCTTTCTCGCATTGATGTTTCTCTCTCTCTCTCTCTCTCTCTCTCTCTCTCTCATTCCTCTCTCCCTTCCACTCTCTCTAAAAATAAACGGGAAAAATATCCTAGGGTGCAGATGAACAACAACAATAATTGTGTAAAAATGCACTTAATATAAAATTTACCGTCTTGATCATTTCTAAGTGCTCAGTGGCATTAAGTACATTCACATTGTTGTGCAACCAGTCTCCAGACCTCTTTTCATCTTCCAAAACCAAACTCTCAGAATCACTTTCCATTTCCTCCTCCTCTCAGTTCCTGTTAACCACCATCTGGTTTCTGTTTCTTTGAATTTGACTCCTGTGAGTGGAATCACACAGTATCTGTCTTTTTGTGACCGCCTTATTTCACTTTGCATAAGGTCCTCCAAGTTCCTTTAGGCTGTGGCCTGTGTGAGAATGTCCTTCCTTTTTAAAGCTGAATAATATTCTGTTGTATGTATGCCCCACATGTTTATCCACTCATCATAGATATTTGGGTTGCTTCTACCTTGTGGCTACTGGGAATGTGGTAACGCTGTTTTGAACACGGGTATACAGATATCTCTTTGAGACGCTGCTGTCAATGCTTTTGTGTATGTTCTCAGAAGTGGGATTGCTGGATCACATGGTAACTCTGCTTAATTTTTTTGAGGAACTTCCAGACCATTTTCCTCAGTAACTGCACTCTTTTACATCCCACCAGCAATGCACAAGGGTTCTAATATCTCCATCTCCTTGCCAGCACTTGTAATTTTCTGTTTTTTTTTTTTGTTTTTTTTTTTTAATATTAGTCATCCTAATGGGTGTAAAGTGAGCGGTACTATTTCTTAAGCATTTTTATATTGTTTAATGGTAGGAACACTTGCCAATTTTTAATGTCTTGATGAGGTGGATGTTGAAGAGGCGAATTTTGTGAAGCAAACAGAATACATAATTCTAAGATTCTTTTTGTTGTTGTTGTTATTGATTAAAGTATTACATATGTCTCCTTTTTCCCCGATTGGCCTCTCCCTGGCAACTCTTCCCACCCCCCACTCCCCCCATAATTCTAAGATTCTATGAGAGGTAATAAACAATTGAACTTCCTTATATTTGAGAAATGCTTTATAGTTTACAAGGAAAGGACTTGCTCCTCACAGCAAAATAGCAAAGAAAGGCAGGAGTGTTGTTAGCCTCACTTAATGGAGGAGGAAACTGGGTCTTGGAAATGTTAAGTGACTTTTATTGCAAGCAGCCTTAAGTCAGTTTTAGGAGAGTGAAGGGCAATGCTATGAATAAATAAAAGAAATGTTTCCAAGGCCTCACACCACTGGGCAGTGGCAGAACTCGTGTTCTGATCCTACATCTGATGTCTTCTCTCCCGCACCATGGTACTCTCACAACAGGGGAACATCTAGAGTGCTGGTTTTTGGCGTTGTTTTCCAATATGAATTTATTTATTTACTTTTTCTTTTTTAAAAAAATATGTTTTTATTCATTTTAGTGAGAGAGGAAGGGAGAAGGAGAGAGAGAGAGAGAGAGAGAGAGAGAGGAGAGAGAAACATTGATGAGAGAGAAACATCAATCTGCTGCTTTCTGCATGTTCCCTACTGGGAATTGAGCCCTCAACCCAGGCATGTGCCTTGACTGGGAATTGAATCTGACCTCTCGGTGCATGGGATGGCGCTCAACCAACTGAGCCACACCGGCCAGGGTTATTTATTTAAAAAATATTATTTTGTATTAGTTTCTAGTGTACAGCATGTGGTTAGACAATCATATCCTTTACATATTCCCCCCTATTTCTAGTACCTACCTGGCATCATACATAGTTATTAAAACACTAGAGGCCCGGTGCACGGAAATTCATGCACTGGTGGGGGGGGGGGCGGGTCCCTCAGCCCCGCCTGTCCCCTCTCACAGTCCGGGAGCCCTCAGGGGATGTTCTACTGATGGCTTAGGCCCGCTTCCCTCTGCAGGAGGCTACCAGGCTGATCAGGGGAAGGCACTGCCCCCATCACTCCTCTCCTGCTGCCACTGGCGGCCCTCACAGCCACTGCGGCTTTGTCTGGAAGGATGTCTGGTCTATCCGGTCTAATTAGCATATTACCCTTTTATTAGTATAGATTATTGACTGTATTCCCTATGCTGTACTTTACATCCCTTTGACTATTTTGTACCTACCAATCTGTACTTCTCAGTCCCTTCACCTTTTTACCCAGTCCCCTAACCCCCTGCCCTCTGGCAATCACCAGTGTGTTCTCTGTGTCTATGCCAATATGAATTTACTGTATGTGAGAGAGATCTTTATTATCACTTCCAGTTAATCTACTTAAGTAACTACTTTGTTGACAGGAGGAGGATGTTTGCTTTTACTATGTTCCTGCTGCCCTCTGGTTTGGAAGAGAAAAAACCTTCCGTACACAGAATAGCACAACTCACACACATAAACACTCATGCACACTGCACACACCACACATGCATACCACATGCACACACTTCACATACACTCACAAACACATGTGTGTCATACACTTCCTCCTATCTGCTTCCCAGGGATGTGGCTTAAGGTTGTAGAGACACCAATTCTTTTTGATATTGCTTGCTTAAGTTTGGGTATTGGGTGGGGTGGGAGGGAGCAAGTTGGAGAACTTGGGAAACTTTCTAGTTTAAGTGAATTTAGACCTTTACACTGTCATTTCATTTTTTTGGTTTAAGTTTTATGAATTCTTAACTTGTTAGGTACATCCACATCACAATATGAGCAAAATCTAGATGATTTTTGGAAACTCCTGCCTAATTTGCACTAATCTGCCTCTCCATTCACCCTATCAGTGGTGGGGAGCCCCACCTAAGCGTTTGGGGGCTTGGGAGCTACGTCTGAGTCCCAGGAGTGAAGCTAACAGAGCCAGGGTCAGCCTGACCCTTCTTGTTGGCGGCCTGGTGTTTTCTGCTGTGTATGGAATGGCAGGATGCCTTCATCACCATGAATGCCCTTCTCAGGATTTTGACACACCACATTAGGATAAGTAATTTGATAGAACATGGATAGCAAACCTGGAAAGGCTGAGAGGAATTGTAGTCAGAACTCCATCATGTTTCCCAGTTGATAAGGCTCAATGGTTGAATGTCGAACATGAGCCATAAGGTGATTGGTTCCATTCCCGGTCAGGGCACATGCCCAGATTGCGGACTCAATCCCCAGTGGGGGCGTGCAGGAGGCAGCTGATCAATGTCTCTCTCATTGATATTTCTATCTCTCTATCCCTTTCTCCCTCTCTCTCTAAAATCAATAGAAACATATATATATTTTAAAAAGAACTCAATCATTTTAACACTACTTTTCATTGTTTTTGTCTTTTCCTAGGTCCTTCACGTAACCGGGACCCAGCAGCTAGAGGAAGAAGCAAGAGTAGAGATAGGTTCTTTCAGGCCAGTCAGGAGTTCCTTCCATCTGCCCCAGCTTCAACTGAGACACCCAGCACACCCAGTGCAGATCAGATCGGCCGCAGGTCTCCCCGGGATGATGTGCCTGTAGAGGATCTCACCTGCAAGTTCAAGCATTTGGGAAGTCAAGATGGCCCTCAGCCTTCCTCAGCCTCACCCAAGGCCGCCAATCTGGGAGGAAGCAGGCCAGTGGGAGGAACCCAGAGGTTTTCAGAGAATGGCAGTCTAGAGGACCTCTTCTATGACAGTACCGCCAGCAGTCACCTCACTTCTGATTTGACACCCACTTTCAACCAGAAGGTGCCCCCATCCTGGCCGAATGACCAAGGCACCAGTAGAGAGAATTTGTTTTCTCCGAGTCAGGCTGCCTCATATTCTCCTCTTGGTTCTCTGCAAACACCTGACACCGTGACCACCAGAAAAGGTGTGGGCATGCTGTCCCCGGGCCACATGAATATTGAGGGCAGAAGTGGGAATCCAGAAGTCCAGCATTTCCCACTTTCAAATAATAATTTGGATGGGATGGCCACAGATACCATGTCCACGAGATCTTTAAATTACAAAACCGCAACCAGTAGGCAGAGAGAAAATTCATTACCTAGGAATCAGGAAATCAGAACCACTCACCCTACTCTTGACCCCATCATTGTAGATGATGGTAAACACAGAGAGCAGGTATTTTTCCACAACACAACAAATGGCTCGACTAAAGTTATATATGAATCTACTGATGCCACTGATTTTGACTTAACATCGGCAGTCAGAGCCAGAGTCGATAAAGATGTGTTAGGCTCTGCAAGTCCGTATCTGAGACCCCAGATCCTGCGCATGCTGGGGGAGACCACTGCCCACACAGTAGTGAGCACTGTGCCCAAAGGACCACCTTTGACACCTTCCTCAAACAATAGAGCTACAGCCGCTGCGGCCCATGATCGGAACTCTGCTCAAATGCCTGTCACCTCTGCCAGCGAGCTTGCCAGGAGGACACCCGGCTGTGCGTTGAGTAAGTCACTGAAGGACAAAAGGGGCCCCATGTCGTGTCTGCAGCAGAGCCCCTGTGGCTGGCAGTTTCGCTTAGGATGTTCCCCAGCAGCTATTAAAGGGCATCGAGTTTTAGAGGGTTTGAGTTAAGGGGTGGTACCGGTAAGGAGACTGACTTAGAAGGTGGAAGGACCTACCAGTAGAAGAGTATGGAATAAACTGCTACATATATTGAGAACAGGGATGGTTTGACCATGGTTTAAGAAGTCAACATCACTGGCATGTGACCCTAATATTCACGTTTGTTTTTATGGAGGGCTTGTTATGAGCAACACATCAATCAGGAATTTTCTTGACCATGGCCCAGTTTTGGATATTCTCTCCCACTGTGAGATCAGGTGTCTCGATTTTTGGTTTAAAATTAAGATCAGCATACATGCCTCCTCTTCTGTTTTACAGATTCTGTATCTGACGTCACAAATACCATGGATGATCCTGGTTCAAAGGAAATTTGTCTTGACCATCTGAATAAGAGTTGTCAATCTAGTGAGTAACTTAAGGTCTTTCTAGAAGTAGAAACTATTAATAGTGGTATGGCTAACATTTACTAAGCATTTACTATGTGTGAGGCATAGTGCTAAGGACATTACATGCATCTTCTTTAAACTTGACACCAACCCTAGAAATAGGTTCTCTTGCTAACCCATTTTACAGATGGGGAACCTGGAGGCATGCAGATGTTACGATTTTATATGTACAAGTAGGCAGGTTGGATTTTGACCCTAAACTGCCCAGCCTGCCTGTGTTCTTCACCAATGCATGCTAGTATACTTTCTTCTTTTGCAATTCAGTTTTAGGTGAAATATTATGCTCATTCAGGGACCTATCTTTTTATGTACTAAAAACAAGCAAACAAACAACAAATTCAAAAAACAAAGGAATCCTAGCAGACACCCTTTTCAAAATTCATTTCCTGTCATTATTTAGCACTAGAGGCCCGGTGCACAAAATTCGTGCATGGGTAGGGTCCCTAGGCCTGGCCGGCTATCAGGGCCGATTGGGGCCTTCTGGCTGCTGGCCTTCCTTCGTTCCGCACTGCCCCCTGGTGGTCAGCGCATGTCGTAGTGAGCAATTGAACTCCCGAGGGGACACTTTGCATATTAGCCTTTTATATATACAGTGGGGCCTTGACTTACAAGTTTAATTTGTTCCGAGACCGAGCTCGTTAAAGAGCTCGTTAACCCAAATTACTCTATCAACTCAATGCAAAAAATCGGCCGAGAGACAGCTGGTATCTCAAAAAACTTGTTAGTCGGGACACTCGTAAGTCAAGGTCCCACTGTATATTTATTGTCTCTCTTGTGGCCATGCATACTAAAGACACCTGTGCTCCACCGGCCCAGTCATCTGTTGGTCATTCCAGCTGAGGAGCCACACCTGGTCACTGTTCCCTCCCCCCAGGCTTCCTATAGAAATTATTCCCATGGGACTGTGCTTGGGATGAATTCCTGTCCTCTCACTTTGATATCTCTTCTCCCCTTCCTTCCTCTGTCCCAGGCTTGGACATCATGTCTGATTTCGTCTTCTTGATCACTTGTTTTTTTGCCTTTGAAGAGGAGGATTCTGCCCTGTGCTCTCTAATTCAAAAGTCTTTAACTTAAAATTTTCTTTTTCATTGTCATAAAATACATATAGATTTAAAATATATATATATTATATATATATATATATATATTTATTTCAGAAAGGAAGGGAGAGGGAGAGATACAAAGGGTAACTGTACATTTAGAATGACCTCAGATCTTCATGTGGGTAAAGGGACTGTTTGGGGAGTGGAGAATTGTTGTTTTCTGATGAGTCTCTGTGGGTGATAAAGGAACCTGGAAGTACGGTTATGGGGCAGTGCAGGCAGCAGCCAGCATGAGCAAAGGTGGAGACAGACAGCATGTGCCTGCATGCGGTCCTGGCTGTGTGGGAAAGGCAGGCCTCGATGGGAACGTTGGCAGTGGCCTTAGTTGAATTGGTTACAGTCCCACTGAGCCCTCCTCTCTGTCTTTGTAGAAGGCTGCAGCAAGGTTCACTTCCACCTGCCCTACCGGTGGCAGGTGATGAATGCAAACACCTGGGTGGACCTCCAGCCCATGGAGAGTATTGAGAAGGCCTATTGTGACCCCCAAATCTGCATGTAAGTTGGTGGCTGGACTCTGGCTTGTGAGATTCACAGTATCATCAAAGGAAAGCATAGTGTTAGGCTTATGGGAAGAAGACACAATTTTCCTTCAGAATCCCGTTCAAGTTTTAGATAAAAACAGCAAACGCCTACTGAGTTAAGGAAAAAAAAAAAAAAAGAGTGGATTTGAAGTCACGCAGAGCCTGGATAATGCTAGGGATTCTGAGAATATTTGCTGACTCATGCAAAGTAAACAGTGACACGATTATTAGTTTAGTTAATATTTGTCATTGTGTCGTGCAAATAAACACCATGCAGAGGTCGGTTTATATTTCTACCAGATTATGAAAGAACGATTAAAAGTACTAAATGATTACCTCAAAAGAGCCTTTGGCTTAATTTCACAGTTTTAGAATATGATTTGAGCAATTTCATATAGTTCCAGTGCAGAATTTTGTTGTAACTTTTAGCATTTTGTAACTTCCTTTTTGTTTGCTGTTTTCTTTCTCCTAGACCCTGATATCTCTGATTCTGTCAGGGCTGAAATAGGTGATACCACATATGACAATATTTATAAGATGCATTCCTAGTTTAATAAGGAAATTCCTTGGGGGGAAAAACAAATCTCATACATTTCATCATCTGCAAGTTTAGTGAATTTTTGGTGGAGATTCTGCTGCTGCATTTGGCCACTAGAGGGTGGCATCAGCTATTTTCTTGTTTGTAGGTGAATTTCACCCCCTCCCCAGATAAATTTGAAGTAGGGTTTCTTAACCTTAGCACTATTTACTTTTGGACCAGAAAATACTACTACTACTACTACTACTACTACTACTAATATAATAACTTTTTGGAGGGGGTTGGTGTAGCAGCATTGCTGGCCTTTAACCACTAGGTGTCAGTTGTGATAACCAAAGTGTCTATAGACATTGCAAATTCCCCCTGGGGACAAAATCATTCCTGGTTGACAACCACTGATCAAGGAGGTGCTTCTTGGAGCAATAATTCTCAAGCCTTTTAGTCTCAGGACCCACCTCTTTACAGTCTTAAAATGTATAGAGGATCCCAAAGAGCTTCTGATTTTATGTATTATAGCTATCCACACTTATCATAGTAAAAATCAAAACTGAGACAAATTATTGATTCATTTAAAAGTAAATTCATTACATGTTAATATGAATAATATTTAACTACATTTATATAATTACACAGTTTTGTGCACATAGTTATAGCTGTAGATATGTATAACTAAAAATAACCGTTTTCCAAAACAAAAATTCATTGAGAAGAATGACATTGTTTTATATTTTTGGAAATCTATTTTGAAATCACACACGATGTGGCCTCTTGAAAACTCTACTGTGCACCTGTGAGTGTACGTAAGTGAAAAAGGCACATAATGTCTTAATATTATGAAAATATTATTACCTATGAAAAGGTCTTTTGATAGACCTACTGTGAGTTTCTAACTCACTTTCTAACCCTGAACCAGTTTTTTTGTGTGGGCACCGTCTTACTTGGGATAGTTTTTGAGGAAAGAATGCATTTTGTGATACCATTGAATATGTGGGGCAGGCAAGTGACATTACCTCTCTGTGTTTTAGCTGTTTCTTTTATGTGGTAAGACCGGCAGGTGTATCAAGAACATCTGAAGATCCCTTTTAGCTCTAAAATATCAGTTCTGTGCTTTTGTTAGGGAAGACCGGATTGTAGAAAACAGAGGTCAATGAAGCATTTTGATTAACTTTAAACTTTTCCCCCTCGTCAGCATTCCTTTCGGAAATTTAAAAATCAATTTCCAGAAAATGACTTGTGGTTCTGATCCCATCCGACGTCTCTCCACACCTTCGTCCGTCACACGGCCGGATAATTCTGTCTTCACCACAAAATGGATTTGGTATTGGAAGAGTGGAAGTCACAGATGGATTCCGTATGGGGAGAAGGTGAGTTCCGTTCCTCCCCTGGAGGCGCGTGTTTAAACTTGCCAACTCCAGGAGAAAACCATGACTAACATGTTTGACGCCGCCATGGTCACCGATGGAGAGTGGGTGTGGTGGAGGAAGTGGTGCTTTTCACAGTATACACAACTGTATTGGCATTGTTTTCGCAGGCATGTACTGTGATTGCAATTATAAGCAAAGACATATATTATTTTTAAGAAATCGCTTGAGATGTGAGTCCGCTGCATGCCCCCCTACCCTCACTGTCAAGGACTGGGGTGGGACCTTGAGATAGCTTTCTATGTATTAGTGCGTAACTGTACAGATCACGGCTTCCCGCCAGAAAACAGGGAGAGCGGAGGATCAGCAGGCTGACACAGAGGGTCACTAGGGTTCCCTGTCTGAATGCAGGGGAACTTGAGAGGGTGGGCCTGGAGCGTTTGAGGCGTGCCCACGTAGGGACATGCCAATTGGGGTAGACATTTAGAGAAGCAGAGCTTCTCTCTAGTGTCCCTTCCTCTTTTTGATTCATAGGATTAAAAAGAGAGAAAGAGAGTCTGGCTGACGTAGCTCAGTGGTTGAGCATTGACCTATGAACCAAGAGGTCATGGTTCGATTCCCAGTCAGGGCACATGCCTGGGTTTCGGGTTCAATCCCCAGTGTGGGGCGTGCAGAAGACAGCTGATTGATGATTTTCTCTGATCATTGATGTTTCTATCTCTCTCTCCCTCTCCTTTCCTCTCCGAAATCAATAAAAGTATGTTTTTAAAACAAGAGAGAAAGAGAGAGAGGGAGCACACTGACGCAGCCAATGAAAGCAGAGTGATGAGAAAGAGATTAAAAAAAAAAAGCAAGAGATGAAGTTAAAGCCAAAGACAGAACGGGCACAGGGAACACCAGCGTAAGGTTCGACATAGTTAGAGGTTGATGAGCCGTGAATCTGGCCCTGAGCTGTCTGGCTGCCAAAGCAAACAAAGAGGCAAGCTGTCACAGGACCCCTGTGTCTCCCTGGGAAGAACACACCAGTTCCTCAGGAGCAGCACCACTTTTTTCTGTTAATGGGGCCTGAGAAAAACATCTGCCACAGGGCCGGGAAGAAGGGACCGTGGGTGCTGTGGCGAGAGGTTCTCCGCAAGTCACTCCCGTAGCCCGTGGTTTCCCAGCTGCCCTAGTCTCCGTACAGGTTATCAAACAACCTTTCCCGGAACCCCAACGAGCACACGGAGTAACAGAACTTCCCTGGGGAATAGGATAGGGGCTCAGAGCTTGGGGTCTTGACCCCTTTGTCGCCTCTCTGCTGCGCTGGCCTCTGGAGCACCTTGGGGTGAACTCTCCCATGATGTTGAGCTTTGTACAGGTTCTAATGATCAAGCCAAGGATGATGTCAACATGCAGTTTCTCTTTTTTTAAATATATTTTTATTGATTTCAGAGAGGAAGGGAGAGGGAGAGAGAAACATCAGTGAGGAGAGAGAATCATTGATTGGCTGCCTCCTGCACGCCCCTACTGGGGATCAAGCTTGCAACTCGGGCATGTGCTCTTAATCAGAATCGAACCTGGGACCCTTCAGTCCTCAGGTCGACGCTATCCACTGAGCCAAACCAGCTAGGGCAAAGTGCAGTTTCTTAAAAGTGATTCTGTGAGGTGTCCGTGGAAATAGAAATGACGAAGTCAAGTTAATTAGCTTTGGTTAAAATAAACTATAGGTCTCAATGGTTCTTATGCCAAATAATTGAAATTTTCAGTAAGCTAAGGGAAAAGCGTTGGGGAATATTTGCATTTTACTGACATCAGGTTCCAGAGATTAAAGGTGGGAAGAGTGGGTGATCTCAGTGAGAACCTGAAAGAGACAGTAAGCATTAAAAAGGACATAAAAACCACAAGAAAGAACCAGTCAGAAGTGACGAGTACAATATCTGCTAATAGGGTCTTACATCCAGTCTGCCGTGGGCTGCCACCCCTGCCAGAGATGGGGACAGTGCAACGGGGACCACCCCTGCCCCCTTGCTAGATTCGACATACTTCCCTTTACCCACCATTCTGAATTCAGACCCTTCATAAATGTCTTGAGGCCTGAGAGTATGTCTTGATATTTCAGTGTTACTTCTAGTCCCTTTCATATAGTCCCTGTCAGTGGCAAATTCAAGTACTTTTTCAGTGTTGTGGACTAACTAGAGACGTAGTCCATTGTATTTGCTTACTCTGGCTCGGTGCGGAGGAGGAGGGGCGGGTCATTTACATTTGGACAGCAGTGCACCCACTGGAGCTTTCCCTGCCTTCACCACAGCTCGCCCTGCTTTCTCGTGTGGTGGGCCAATAGAGCCACCGGGGTCTCCTTCGTGCTAGAGTGCTGGATTCTGTGATCAGGGCAGACACGATGTCCGTACGGTGGGTCTGAGTTGCTCGGTACACTTGGGTCCTATTTTATGGAAGGTGTAAAAAGATTCTTGCAGCCCTAGTGGTTTGGCTCAGTGGATAGAAGAGCATTGGCCTGCAGACTGGAGGGTCCCAGGTTCAATTCCAGTCAAGGGCACATGCCTGGGTTGCAGGCTCAATCCCCCTGTGTGGGGCATGCAAGAGACGGCCGATCAATGATTCTCTCTCATCACTGATGTTTCTATCTCTCTCTCCCTCTTCCTTCCTCTCTGAAATAAATAAAAATGTACTTAAAAAAATATTATTGTGAAGAGCTATATTTTTCCAGCATCCACCAAGCGTAGTTCTTACAGTGTAGACCAGCCGTGGGCAAACTACGGCCCGTTTGAAATGAATAAAACTAAAAAAATAAAAGACCATACCCTTTTATGTAATGATGTTTACTTTGAATTTATATTAGTTCACACAAACACTCCATCCATGCTTTTGTTCCAGCCCTCCGGTCCAGTTTAAGAGCCCATTGTGGCCCTCGAGTCAAAAAGTTTGCCCACCCCTGGTGTAGACTGTTCCCTCCTGGTCCTGGGATGGAGGAAACTATATAAAAGGGGAGCCTTTATAATCTGGTCTGGGAGGCAAGATAATCCCTCTTTAAATCCCAGGGCTAAAATAAAATTACATAACATACAGTGGTAGAAATTACTTAAAAGCCTACCATTACTTAAAAGTCTTTACTTTTTTTTTTTTTTTTTAATTAGGGCGACAGTCGGCAAATTTCGAGCGTCGATTCCTCATACCTGGAGTCTGTCTTCCTCTGCACTCCGAGGGGCATTGTGCCGTTTCAGGCGGGTTCTGAGGACTTCGAGTTGAGTTTCCAAGGTAAGAGTCTGCATTTGGCGGTGGTGCCCGTCGCTGGAATGGGCATGAGTGGACATGCAGGGGGCAGCCGAGAGGATGTGGGTTCAAGGTTCTTTTAGCAAGACCAGCAGTGTGGGGTGTGGAAGCCAGTGGCCGTCAGAAGACCCATGCTCTGGTCTTGGCTCTGACATACAGTAGCTATGTAACCCCGGGAGCAGCCCCTGGCCTCTCTAGGCCTCAGTTCTCTCACCTGTCAAATGAGGGCATTGGGCTAAGTGGTTTCTGGGGGTACCTTCCAGCTTCACCATTCTAAGTTTCAGATTCTGGGCATGCTGCTTCCCGGCTGAGGCATAATTTTCAGGTGCTGATGACGACAGTGGAGACCCTGGGCCTGTGGGTGCCTTCAGGGTAGTAGAACCTTGCTGATCCTCTCAGGCGTCATCCTCTAGGTCACTGTTCAGTTTCATCCATTACGTTTTCTAAAGATCTGCCTTTTGCTGTGTTTATCTCAGCCACCGTGGTCAGCTTCTACCCCTCTGTCTGTGTGTTTAGTAAGAAATCAGGGCAGCACTGCCCTCCCTGTGAATGTGTGGGCCCTTAGCTGCACCCTTGGGACACTCCCTGCAGATGGTCACATTCTTGGTCTTTCAGGACCTGCCCTGCAGGTGCTCTGTAAGAGGTAAAGGAGACTTGCTCAAGTCCTCAAAATGCCCAGATGGTACCTGAGATTTGGACTCTGTACTCATTACTAGTGTAGCTTTGAAGGACCTATTATACCAACACTAGAGGCCCGGTGCACGAAATTCATGCACTGCGGGGTGGGGGAACGGGGGGGGGGGGCGGCGGCACGCACAGTCCCTCAGCCCAGCCTGTGCCCTCTTGCAGTCCGGGAGCCCTTGGGGGATGTCCGACTGAGGCCCACTCCCCGAGCGCTAAGGATGTCCAACTAAGCCATCAGTTGGACATCCTTAGCGCTGCCGCAGCAGCGGGAAAGACTCTCACCACCGCCGCTGAGCTCGCCAGCTGTGAGCCCAGCTTCTGGCTGAACGGTGCTCCTGCACTGAGTGTCTGCATCCTGGTGGTCAGTGCACGTCATAGCGACCAGTTGTCCGCAGTTTGGTCAATTTGCATATCAGCCTTTTATTATATAGGATTTTTGAAAAGCAACCTGGCAATACATATCAAGGAATAGTAAAATGTGCTTGGCTTTTCATCTTCTCAGGAATATTTCTTTCTTTCTTTTTAAATATTCCTATTGATTTTTAGAGGGAGAGAGATATAGACACATCAGTGATGAGAGAGAATCATTGATTGGCTGCCTCCTGCACGCCGCGCCCCCTCCCCCAATGAGGATCGAGCCCACAACCCGGGCATGTGCCCTGACTGGGAATCGAACTGTGACCTCATGATTCATGGGTCGATGCTCAACCACTGAGCCACACCGGCCGGGCTCTTTCTTTTTTTAATATAAAGCACTTCACGAATGTCTGTGTCATCCTTGCACAGGGCCATGCTAATCTTTTCTGTATTGTTCCAATTTTTGTATGTGTGCTGCTGAAGTGAGCACTCAGGAATTTTTCTAAGGAAATAATTCATTGGAAGAAAAATAAAAAGCTGTAGGCAAGAAGGTCTTTATTGCAGCCTTATCTAAAGAACTAAAACAGGACATGACTCAACAAATTGGGGCATTACATTTTAGTGGAGTATTGGGTACTTGTTAAAATTCTGATTATGAAAACTGTAGTAAAAGCAAAAATTGAAATTGTTAAATGAAAAAGGCAGGGCCCCCAATTTCTGTTTCTGCACTTTTCTATTTGTATGCTGAAGAATCTAAAATGTAAAAGATTGCCCTGGCCGGTTTGGCTCAGTGGGTGGAGCGTTGGCCTGCGGATTCAAGGGTCCCAGGTTCGATTCCAGTCGGGGGCATGTGCCTTGGTTGCGGGCACATCCCCGGTGGGGGGTGTGCAGGAGGCAGCTGGTCGATGTTTCTGTTAAATGAAAAAGGCAGGACCCCCAATTTCTGTTTCTGCACTTTTCTATTTGTATGCTGAAGAATCTAAAATGGAAAAGATTTTTATTTTTTATTTAATTTTTATTGTTTAAAGTATTAAAAATAGTAGTACAAAACGGGAAAGTTTTAAAAATGTAATGTGCATGCTAGTGCAGCAATGTAATGGGACCAAGACTAGAAGGCAATAGAGATAAATAAAAATCTCTTCTGTTGGATGATGAAATGAAAAGTGGCTTAAACATTTTTCCCCCTTGGTTGGTAGTCTATCATTTAGAGTTTGTCAAAGTTGGTGGAGAGAAGAAAACCAATGTTCCAGGTTCCTCCATCTGGAGCAATTTGATCAGTAATCTTGTTCACTTGCAACAGAGAAAGCAGTTCAGAGCAGTTTACAGGGTCCGGACTCCTTTCCTCTTATTTCTTATTCTTACATTCTCTCATTCATTAATCGAATATTGGAGCGTCAGCTGCGTGCCAGGCACTGTTGTAGCCGTGGGCAAACCAGGCATTTTCAGAAAGTGCTCACAGCCACAGGGAAAGGAAGCAATGTGATGAAGCAGCGAGAGAATGGGGGAGTCTTGGGATGCGCCTGCTTTTATGGGAAGAGGAAACTTTGAAAGAGGGGGTGCAGCCCACCAGGAGAGGGGAGACTAGCACTTCAGCTGTAAGCTGTAGACAAGCCTGAGGTTTCAAAGAACAGCAAGAAGGTCTGTGAGAGAGGAGAGCAGGCACAGAAACTTGGATGTTTTATGAGCCGGAAATCAGGAGAAGGTTGTGACGTGATCTGATTTGCCCTGTTTGCTCTTTTGTTGTTGTGTATCTTTGTTTCATCTTACATCAACTATACTGAGTCATAATTGCTACAATGACGTGCATGCATTTTGAGCGTGCCATTGGATGAATGTTGACAAGTGCATGCAACTTCTCTCCTCATCAAGATAGAGAATGGCCTCAACAATCGAAGTTTCCTCATGCCTTTTTGCCATGAGTCTTCCCCTGCCTCCAGCGGCTCTGCTTTCTGTCACTATCGATTTGTTCAATCTATTCTGGAACTTCCTATCAAGAGAATCTTTTAGTGTGTGCTGTGTCTACAGCTGGCTTCTTTCACTCACAGTGATGTCTTTTAGGTTTAGCTATGTTGTTGCATGTATAGTAGTTCTTCCCTTTTCGTTGCTGAGTAATATTCCATGGTCAGGATCTATCATGGTGTGTTTATCCATTCACCTCTGGATGGGTATTTGGGTGGCTACTGGGAACATTCAACTGCAAGTCTTTGTGTAGATACAGGATGTCATTTCTCTTGGGTAAATACCAAGGAGTGGGATTGCTGTATCACATAGGCAGTGCATGTTTATAAGAAAAGGAAATCATTGTAGCAATATATACAAGGATTTCCTCTTCAAGGCAGTCACTCTGGTTAAAGCTTGGATCTAGGTCTACAGCATGCATGAATTGAAAATGGCATTTCATACTTCATGTAGAAAAAAACCTTCAAAATACATAATTATGTCATGTAATCCTACATAATAAAGAGTTATATGCAAATTAACCCTCACACCCTCACAAAGATGGCTGCCTACGACCAGGCCGGCAGGGGGATTAGTGAGGGACGACCAAACAACTGAACAGCAGGCTGCGTGGGTCAACCAGGCCGGTGGGGGTGCAGTTAGGGGCAACCAGGCTGGCAGGGGGGGTAGTTGGGGGCAACCAGGCCAGCTCCTTCCTGACTGCCTGCTGCTTGGTGCACTGCTATATCCCGCAAGGGGTCCCGAACTGCGAGAGGGTACAGGCTGGGCTAAGAGGAACACCCCCCCCCCCCCCCCCCCAGTGCACAAATTTTGTGCACCAGGCCTCTAGTGATATATAATCATTAATGCCTGGTTTAAGGCAGCTCACATGGATGATGTCTTGTTATCTGGCTACCCTAGCTCTCTTCTTTACCACCAGATTTATTGCTAAGATTAGATTCATTGCTAAATGCTATTTACATCTTTGTTTTCTGGGTCTTATAAAAAGGGCAGTGAAGTTTATAAATTTTTATCATGAGCAATTTCCATCCAAAAGTCTTTTCTCTATTTATACATATACTGGTCAGACATGAATATTTGCTGTTTTACTAGCCTCTGAAAAATAACAATGAATCATTTTCTAGGACTAACCCTTAATTCTTGTTGGTTTTCTTTTTTTCTGTCTAAAGGGATGATGCAGACAAACATCGTTTCCAAGACCCAAAAGGATGTCGCCAGAAGACCAACATTTGTGTCTGCCCGGGATGTGGCGCAGATGAAAAGTGGGCCAGAGTAAGTGTTCTGAGGCAGTGCTTGCTGGCAGGTGTTTGCGGCGGTCACACACTGATCCCATCGACCCACTCGAGTGTGGAGCCTGTTTTCTTCTCTTTTTAAGATATGTTTTTATTGATTTTTGAGAGAGGGGATGGGAGAGGGATAGAGAGATAGAAGTGACTGGGAATCAAACTGGTGACCTCTTGGTTCATGGATCGATGCTCAACCACTGAGCCACACCGGTTGGGCGGGAGCCTGTTGTCTTGATGTTCCTGCTTGCATTCCATTGCAGCTCCCTTTTGCATTGCCTCTGAGTGAGGTGTTTTGAAGCAGCACAGTGTGATGGGAAGAATACTAGCGTAGGACATCTATCTCTAACTTATAGGGGACTTTGGGCAAATCTCTTCACTACCCTGGGGCTCCGCTTCTGTAGTTGGGAATGGCTGGATTACTGGGGTGTGCCTAGAAAATGCTCAAAAGCGCTGAGTGTGGTTTTGCTGTGGGTTCTTGTGGGTATCCTTAGTTTTGTTGAGAGAATTTATAAAGGTGGGAGGCTGTGGAAGAAATGGAAAGAAAAAAGTGTTGAGGTAGCTGAGCAAGGGGATTTGGAGAAAGATAAAGTTGACAAAGGGGATTTTCAAAGGAAATTTTGCTGTGGGGGATTCAATGTAACTCTCCTCTGTGTGCTCATGAAACTCAGTAAAATCTGCATTATCCATGAACATTTTTGGAGTTGGATTTTTTTTTCGGAGTGATGTGTGATTATGTAAAACAGATTTCAAGCCTGGCCGGTGTCCTCAGTGGTTGAGATTCCCGGTCAGGGCACATACCTGGGTTGCTGGCTCAATCCCCAGTAGGGGGTGTGTAGGAGGCTGCCAATTGGCGATTCTCTCTCATCATTGATATTTCTATCTCTCTCTCCCTCTCCCTTCCTCTCTGAAATCAATAAAAACATATTTAAAACAAGACAAAACAAAACAAACAAAAAAACATTTCAACGCAGGTGCAAAATCAAAGTGTTCTAATTAGGTTCTTTTGGTGGTAGGAATTAAGATATTTCGTGAAAGGGAATTAGTTAAAGAATAAACATGGTGTAATAAGGAAAACATTTTACGAAAGTTCAAGGATGGGAAGAACTGAGCTATGTCAGGGCCTCAGGAGTGGAAGTTGGTTCCAGTTCTGCTTTAGAACCTGAGCAGCCTGGGCTCAGAGGTACTTGCCTGTACCTGTACGTGTGACCAGGTTAACAGCCCTGACTCTTTTTTTTTTTTTAAGTTTTTTTTTTATTATTGATTTTTAGAGAGAGAGGGACAGAGAAAGAAACATCGATGTGAGAGCAGAACATCAATCAGCTGCCTCCTGCACTTCCCCTACCAGGGACTGAGCCCGCAACCCGGGCATGTGCCCTGGCCGGGAATTGAACCTGTAGCCTTTTGGTGTATAGGATGAAGCCCAGCAAACTGAACCACATTGGATTTCCAGATGCTTTTCTCTGGCTAGTGCCAGACCATTTTAACCTCAGAATTTCAGTCTTCATATCCCTTTAGCTTTACTTTCTGCCACTACTGCCTGATTTTCTCTGAATTTCTTTTTTCTTTTCTTTTTTTTGCTGAAATGACAAAATTTTATTTTTCAATTACAGTTTACACTTAATATTATTTTGTATTAGTTTCAGGTGTAGCGCATAGTGGTTAGATAATCATACACTTTACAAAGTCTTCCCCTTGATATTTCCACTCCCCACCTGGCACCATACAGTTATTACAATATTGACTATAATTCCCTATGCTGTACTTTACATCCCTAGTGACTATTTTATAACTACCAATCTGTACTTCCTTTTTAAAAAAATGTTTTTACTGATTTCAGAGAGGAAGGGAGAGGGAGAGAGAGAGCTAGAAACATCAATGATGAGAGAGAATCATTGATCGGCTGCCTCCTGCACACCCCACACTGGGGATCGAGCCCGCAACCCGGGCATGTACCCTGACCGGGAATCAAACCGTGACCTCATAGTTCATAGGTCGATGCTCAACCATTGAGCAACACTGGCCGGGTCCAATCTGTACTTCTTTATCCCTTCACCTTTTTCATCCAGCCCCCCAACCCTCCTCTCTTCTGGCAACCGTCCGTCTGCTCTCTGTGTCTACTATGAGTCTGTTTCAATTTTGTTTGTTCATTTATTTTGTTCTTTGGATTCCACATATAAGTGAAATCATATGGTATTAGTCTTTCACTGACTGACTTATTTCAGTTAGCATAATACCCTCTAGGTCCATGCTGTTACAAATGGGAAGATTTTAATCTTTTTTATGGCTGAGTAATATATCTATCTAATGGTAGATATGTACCACAACTTTTTTTTTTAATATAGTTTATTGATTTTTTTTACAGAGAGGAAGGGAGAAGGAGAGGGATAGAGAGTTAGAAACATCAATGAGAGAGAATATCTAGTTCATGTTCTATTTTTCCCCATTGTCTCAAAAACGAGTTGATATATTCCAATTTGTATCAAAACATGGTATGAATGCCCTAGCTGGTTTGCCTCAGTGGATAGAGCATCAGCCCAAGGACTAAAGGGTCCCAGGTTGGAATCCAATGATTAGAGACATACCTAGATTGCAAGCTTAAGCCCCGGCCCTGGTCAGGGCAAGTGTGGGAGGCAACCAATTGATGTGTCTCTCTTATATCAATGTTTCTCTCTCTGTCTCTCCCCCTCCTTTCCACTCTCTCTAAAAATCAATGGAAAAAATACCCTTGGATGAGGATTAATAAAAACCAACCAAACAAAAAACAATAAAACAAACATCGTATGAATATGTCATTTTCTAGATTTGTCTCTGAAGCCTATTTAAATCTATTACAGTGTCTCCTCCTTGACCTTTCTGTTAAACCTTACCCGGGGATCGAACCTGCAACCTTTTTGGTGTATAGGACAATGCTCCAACCAACTGAGCCACCTATCCAAGGCCACTTTTTTTTTTTTAAGAAACCAGGTGATTTGTTCTATAGAATCTTCCAAATTCAAAATATAGCGAATTGTATCCTCATGGGGTTGCGTGTAATTTCTGTGAATTAATGGTTAGATTTAGAGGACTGATTAGATTCAGGTTCCCTTAAAAATTTTTTTTCTTAGTTTTTTTTTTTTAATTTATCTTTATTGATTTCAGAGAGGAAGGGAGAGGGAGAGAGAGATAGAAACATCAATGATGAGAGAGAATCATTGATTGGCTGCCTCCTGCATGTCCCCTAATGGGGATCAAGCCTGCAACCCAGGCACGTGCCCTTGACTGGAATCGAACCTGGGACCCTTCAGTCCGCAGGCTGACGCTGTATCCACTGAGCCAAACCAGCTAGGGCTTAATTTTGGGGGGTTTTTTTTTTTGCTTTTTTGTTTTTAATTGACTTCAGAGAGAGGAAGGGAGGGGAAGAGAGAGATAGAAACATTGATAAAAGAGAAACATCAATTGGCTGTCTCCTCCATGTCCCCTACTGGGGATCAAGCTGGCAAACCAGGCATGTCTCCTGACCGGGAATTGAACTGGCGACCTCTGGTGCATGGGTCAACTTTTAATCACTGAGCCACACTGGCTAGGCCAGGTTCCCTTTTTGGTCAAGAATCGTATATAATAAAAGGTTAATATGCAAATTGTCCTTCCACCTGGAGTTCAACTAGGGGGCGGTGCCAGCCAATCGGACCCCACCCATGCATGAATTCGTGCACCAGGCCTCTAGTACTATATAAGTGGTGCTTTCTACTTGATAGTTTTTATGAAGAGGTCCCATAATGTCTGATTGCCCTATCTTTAGTGATGAAGATGGGAGTGTGGGTCATTTCAGTCTGGTCCCTCCATTGTAACATTCTTTATCTGATCTCCTACTCAACGGTTTTAGTAGCTATTGATGGTCTTTGTTTAGATCTACGTATTATTGCCTGAGGGGTTACAAAATGGTGTTTTCCTAATTCTCTCAGTTCTTCTGTAAGTAATAGCTGTGATTTGTCTATAAAGAAGACTTTTTCTCATGCATGGTTACCCTGAAATACAGTTCATAGGCAGCTGGATTCTTTCCCCTGTACCTTTAATATCCTTAAAAGTTTATCATTTGACAAAGAAGCTGAGGGACACATTTACTTACTGCTAACAAATTAGGACTTTAGAAAGTTGAGCAGAACTATAAAAAGGAGCCCTAGCCAGTTTGGCTCAGCGGATAGGGCGTTGGCCTGACGACTGAAGGATCCAAAGTTTGATTCCGGTCGAGGGCACATGCCTAGGTTGCGGGCTCGATCCCCGGTTGGGGGCGTGCAGGAGGCAGCCGATCGATGATTCTCTCTTATCATTGATGTTCTATCTCTCTCTCCTTCTCCCTTCCTCTTTGAAATCAATAAAAGTATATTAAAAAAAAAAAAGAAGAAGAATCAATGCTGAGCCCCTGCCCTGTTCCCAGCGGGAGGGACATGAGTGTCCGTGGGCCGCTGCGGTCGGACGGGGTCCTGGTCGGGGGGCCGGGGAGCGGACGCCGGGTTTAAGTGACACTTCTCCAGATGGAGGGTTAACAGAGGACTTGCCTGTAGAAGACAAAGCTGTGGAGCCACTGGCAGAAGCATTGCTTTCTCACTACCTGCTGGATCTGCAGAGATCAAAACAAGCCCTCCAGGAACTCATGCAGAACCATGGGAACAAGAGGTTTCAAAATTTAAAGAATGTCATTCTGTGTTGGATATTAATGCTTTGTTCACTGAAGCCAAACACGTTCATGCCAAGTTGGTAAATATAAGGAAGGAAATACTGGTGCTTCACAAAAAGACATCAAATTTAAAAAAAAAAAAAAAAGAGCACTAAACTGCAGCAGAAGAGGCAGAAAGAAGAGTTGGAAAGGGAACAGCAAGGAGAGGAGGAATTTGAAAGAGAAAAGCAGTTAACGGAAAAGGAGTGAAAAGTTGAATGAGCCAAAACCGGGTTGGCTCAGTGGATAGAGCGTCGGCCTGCGGACTGAAGGGTCCCGGGTTCAATTCCGGTCAAGGGCATGTACCTGGGTTGCGGGCACATCCCCAGTAGGAGATGTGCAGGAGGCAGCTGATCGATGTTTCTCTCTCATCGATGTTTCTAACTATCTCTCTCCCTTCCTCTCTGTAAAAAATCAATAAAATATATTTAAAAAAAAAAAAGTTGAATGTGTGTGTGTGTTCTTCCCTGCCCCTGTCCTACCTGCTTTGCATTTAAGAAGACTTAAGTGCAGACTGAAGTTAAGGTGGTGCCTCGTACCATCGTGTCCTGATTTGAAATCCTTCCAGGAGTGCTGTCTCTAATGTTCATTTTAGCCATTTGAGAAGCTGCTTCTCCCCCCGCCCTCCCCCTTAAGTAAAAGACAAAATGTCACCTGGTTGGATATTTATGCGTGATTTTTCAATTTCTGTTTTACTTCATTTTAAAATTCAGTATTTTGGCCTTGAATCACATATGAACTGGAAAATGGTTTGCTTGTTTTTTAATAGTCTAGACTTTAAATGGTTAAAAATTAGTATGAGCGTTTTAGTTTCTTAATAACTGTGGAATTAAGTTTCAGTTTCTTATTTGATGAAATGACGTGTCTCTTTTGGAATACAATGCTGGCTTTTGGCAAAAAAAAAAAGAATCAATGCTTTTTACACTTTAAGTGAATGGGAAAATAGCATTTAATTAATTTACCAAAGTTGGAATGATTTCTGCATTTTTCAAAAAGCATGAGTGCTGGTACATCTGTATCAGAAATATGCAGGGATGTAGTCCAAAAAAAAAAAGAGCAAAAATACCAGGAGAAAATTATCTGAGAAATCTTTGCTTAGTGGCTGGAAGTTAAGGACAGAAAGTACTTGGGCCTACAGGACAGGGGGCAAGTGAATTGTTACTCTCTCTTCTTTGTAGCCATCAGCCGGCACAGACCCTGCCAGAGCCTGGTATCTTGGTATTTCTTCCTGAGCAGAAGCTTCCCTCCCCGCCATTGAATGGATATGAGGTACCAGGTTTTCACTTTTCGGTGGGTGGCTGTGGGAAGGTGGGGAAAGCACTTTGCTACAAGTGTGTGTATTTGTTGGAATGAAAGAACAAATCGCTTCTGTGAAACTCTGGGGTCAGGATTTAAAGGTGGGCGGCTAAATGGTGATGGTGTCACTTTCCCAGGGACGACTGCCCTGTCCCGGGAGCCTTATCCAGAGTCCTGCCACACAGGATCTCACTGGGCAGGCCCTCTGACAACCCTGTGAGATAGGTGTTAGTACCTTACTTTATGGGCGAGAAAACGGGAACTCGGAGAGTGACAGTGACTTGTCCACTAGTTGGAGTTCAAAGGCTGGTTTCAAGGGGAGACACACAAGCTGTGCCTCGGCACGTCACCTGGTGCGGCTGGGGCGAGATTCCCTCGGTCGTTGAGCCTGCACGTCATGCTCCTCGGGGTACAGGCTGCTTTGCTCAGGCTACAAGGGCACCTTCGATGGCCTTTAACTCGCCAGGTCACTGGACTAACGCACGCACCTTGGGGGTCTCCCTTTACCTCTCTGCATAATGCTTCGTTAGCCATGTCAGCCTGGACAGGCCCAGTGCCAACTAGTTCAATGGCATAAACTGCCAGACAGGGCAACCTAAACCAGCTTATCCCACCTGCTGTCAGAGGCCTGGCAACGATACTCAATGGCATAGGGGGCCACACATGTGGCCATTTCATGCTTTAAATATGTCCTGTTTCACATTTTTACATTTAAATTTTTTTTTTTAGTTGTCAGAGATCAATAGCTATGGCTCGGAATATGCCAAAGTAACTGCGTATTTTAGAGTGACGATGAGACACGTCAAGATTGAGAAGATCAAGAAGCTCAAGAACCCACAGCTCTTGGATACTTTTCAAAGGTTGGTGGCCATGCGATCAAGTTTCTTCACAAAGAGTTCACGGGGATTAGTTGAGGCCTATCCTTTAAGATGTATAGTCACTGGTTTCTTTTAGTCGTCAGCAGTTTCTTCGATCTCTAGTTCTCATTGTGTACACTGGAGCTTCTCTCTTTCAGCGTCAGTTTTGGAATCCAGTGATTTCACGTGTCTGTCATTTAAAAGTTTTCACCAATTTTGTTTTCTAAAGCTGTTTTCTTAATGTAAGTAGCTCCATTCTGAACGCTGGTGAAATGACATTTTAAGGCAATTAGGCTCTAGTTGGCATTAATGTTGTTAACCAGTGTGGGAGAGAAATGTTCTCGGCATTAAGTTTCACATTTCCTGTGTTAGGAGAAAAATGGAGATGAAGGTCACCGAAAAATACCTATTTTGTGCCACACACCGCGCTCACGTAGATTCTATCTGTGCGAATAATTTCGACTGGACCTTGCATGGGACTTCTGAAGGCACCTATGGAAAAGGTTTGTGCTGGAATAGAGAAGCCTGGGTCGTAGGTCATAACGCGGGCTGTGCGTTGCTTCTGTTACGAGGTTGTGTGATTATTTTATATGAACCAGAAAGTCCAAACTTTCGTAGTCAAGAAGAGAAAATAGCTCACCTGCCTTAGGTGCCCAAATTAGAGTGGCAGGTTGACCAGGGACTTGATTGCCACACCTGAGTCCTGCTCCTGTCTTCCGTTTTCGGAAGAGAAAACTTCCCTTTTTTTCTGAAACACCTTAATTCTCTGAGACTCTTGGATCTCATACACACTTGCAAGCTACACCACCTGTTGGCTGTTACTCAGTTCTGGCTGTGGCTCTCTCTGACCATGTCCATCCCGTAGAAGCCACAGGAAGTAGCCTCCATTGCCACGAAGAGGTTCTGATAAAAGATGGGAGCAGAGGCCTCTCCATTGCAGGCCATGCGGGGTCCCCTGGGGACTGAAGTTACACAGGTCTGTCCACACATGAAGTCTTTTCAGCTCTTTCTGTTTGCTCCTAACCTTCATGCAATTCTTAGAAACAAAACCAACAAAAAAAGTCTCTCTCGTCTTAAAGGAACACGTAATAGTTTATCAAGGTTCAAAGTGGGCTCAATTCATACAACTAAGATTAAAATCATACACGCACACCTCAAAAAAGCAAAAAGCCAATTAGTCAACAATATTTTTCATTGATTTTTTTTAATGTTTTTATTGATTTTAGAGAGAGATGAAGGGAGAGAGAGAGAAACATGCATGTGAGAGAGAAATATCGGTCGGCTGCCTCCCGCACGCCCCCAAACTGGGATTTGAGCCTGCAGCCTGGGCATGTGCCCTGACTAGGAATCAAACCAGCAACCTTTCGGTGCATGGGGCAATGCTCAAGCAACTGAACCCCACCCTCCTGGGCAGTCAACAAATATTTTTGAGTACCTGCTATATGCTAGATGTTGGGGACACAGTGGTAAACAAGTTAGACATGCCCTCCCCTCCCCAATTATTTCACATGATTAATAAAATGATTGCATGTGCAGCTGCTGGGGAGGAAAAGAATAGGTCCTGAGGACACCTAACCCAGCTGGAGAGGTGTTCCCCAGGAAAGGCAGATAGGGGTTCCTCTGCCTCCTAGAGTAAATCAGCATGTAGAGTCAGGGACAAGTGATGGAAAGTATGGCCACACGACAGATTTGGGCCTTGACCCTAAGAGCATCGGAAGCTAATGAAGGGTTTAACTTGGTCTTATTCCGAGTGTTGTCTAGTTAACAAAGCCCATTATTTTTTGTAGTGCATTTCTAGAGCTCATCCTGATCATCAGAAGCTGACTATCATTCTCTCTTTTTCTTTATATAGTCCTTCCAAAGATTCTAATTCTCTCTGAGGCAAAGAATGTGTCTGGATAAATAAAAAATGGTTATGTATCAAAAAGTGCAAAAAAACGTAAGAAATAAAAAACAGCACAGTGTCTTTGACAGTACTATCCCATTCAGTGGTTCTCAACCTTCTGGCCCTTTAAATACAGTTCCTCATGTTGTGACCCAACCATAAAATTATTTTTGTTGCTACTTCATAACTGTAATGTTGCTACTGTTATCAATCGTAATGTAAATATCTGATATGCAGAATGGTCTTAGGCGACCCCTGTGAAAGGGTCGTTCGACTGCCAAAGGGATCTCGACCCACAGGTTGAGAACCACTGCATTACATCAATTATACTGGTTGAATGTTAAAATCTGAATAAAGTAGATTTTAGAAAGTCAGCATATTGGGAAGTCTGTGATTTGTGGAACAAATCATATCCAGCTAGGGCACAAAAAAAAAGATTTGAGAAGAGTGTTTATGAAGATGAGACATGGTGGCAAAGGCTTGGGAGGCTGTAGCTAGTCTAAGATTTCTAGAACTAAAGCAGAAAAAAGGTCTTTACAAGCCATGATTGTATTTATGAAAAAATAAAAATAAAACCATATTAGCTTAAATGTGCATATCTGTATGTAAATGCCTAGGAACAGGTGTAAGAGAATTCCCACCAAGCTGTTAACTGTTTGCGAAGGAGAGTGGGAGTGGAAATGGTAGGTCAGTATAGTCAGACTATCATTCTAAAAATATATATATATATATATACTTTTTAAAATATATTTTTATTGATTTCAGAGAGGGAGAGGGAGAGAGAGAGATAGAAATATCAATGATGAGAGAGAATCACTGATTGGCTGCCTCCTGCATGCCCCACACTGGGGACCGAGCCTGCAACCCGGGCATGTGCCCCTGGCCGGAATCAAACTGGGACCTTTCAGTCCACAGGCCTACGCTCTACCCACTGAACCAAACCGGCCAGGGCAATACTTTTTATTGACTTTAGAGAACAAGAGAGAGGGAGAGGGAGAGAGATAGAAACATCAGTGATGAGAATCATTGATTGGCTGCCTCCTGCACTGGGGATTGAGCCTGCAACCCAGGTATGTGCCCTGACTGGGAATCGAATCATGACCTCCTGGTTCATAGGTTGATGCTCAACCACTGAACCACACTGGCTGGGCCGGACTGTCATTTTTAACTCTAAATATTGTTGAACATCATTTACCCAGAATACCCAGTAGTGTACCTATTCACGATAAACAATATTTCATGAATTCAAACATCTGAATTATAAAAAAAAAACAGCAAAAAATCATAAACATTTGCAAAAAAGTATTTAACATTTATTACTATAAATACTACAAATTCATTTTACTTATTACTTTTTGCATAGAAATCAGACTTTTCAATATATACTCATTTCATTTAAACAGGCAGAACAGGCCATAGTGGTTTGGCTCAGTGGATAGAGCGTTGGCCTGCGGACTGAAGGGTCCTGGGTTCAATGCCGGTCAAGGGTACATGCCTGGGTTGCAGGATTGATCCCTAGTGGGGGGCCGTGCAGGAGGCAGCTGATCAATGATTGTCTCTCATCACTGATGTTTTCATCTCTCTCTCTCTTCCCTTCCTCTTTGAAATCAATAAAAATATTTTAAAAAATAAATAATACAAAAGGGCAGAAAAGCATGTGGCAATGATAAAAATAAAAATAGAAATATTTTATTTGTTAGGAACTTGTTGATCTGCTGAGTATGGAAACCTCAGTGATTATCAGAGGGTGTTTTAGAGTTGAGGATGAGGAATCAACTGTCTTTGAAAAGCTCTGCCAGGGTTAATGGCTTGCTCATTCTATCTCTCTTCCTGTCACATTTTTCACGACCTTACCATCAGTAGTAAATGACCTGTGTCCCTTACAATATTAAATGGCCTTTGCTGGAATATCTTTAGTTCATCAGTTATAATTCCACTCACCCTGCATGAATTGCATGAATTGCATCATTGTGATATCTCCACTTGGTCATTGCACCCAGTGGCTCTCACCATCACAGTGAGCCCTGCACACTAGCAAATGTTGCTGTTATTCCGGTAGGATTATGCACTGTATTCAAGTTTACTTGTATAATAAACACTCTTTAAATACAAAGGAAAGCCCTAACCGGTTTGGCTCAGTGGATAGAGCGTCAGCCTGCGAACTCAAGGGTCCCAGGTTTGATTCGGGTCAAGGGCATGTACCTTGGTTGTGGGCACATCCCCGGTAGGGAGTGTGCAGGAGGCAGCTGATCGATGTTTCTAACTCTCTATCCCTCTCCCTTCCTCTCTGTAAAAAAATCAATAAAATATATTTGAAAAATAAATACAAAGGAAAGCTTGTAAGTATCGGTAAGGTATTGTTGACATATACTTAGTCCAGTGACTTTTTTCAAACTTTTTCGTGTCATGGCACACAGAAACTAATTGCTAAAATTCTTTGGCACACCAAAAAAAAAAAAAAAAAAAAAAAAAAAAGGTATAATTTTGATTCATCCAAACCAGACAGCTATGGTTGTGTTGGCTGCTGTTGTTTTTTTATTTAACAATCTAAGGGGGAAAAGGTCAGCACCCCTGACTAAATAGTCAGGTATTGAATGTTTTAAAAATTCTTGTGGCATACAGGTTGAAAATGGCTGGCTTAGCCAATGCCTGTCATCTAATTAAATAAATAATCTTATAAACTACATCCTTTTATAATAATTCTTAACCTTTTTTTCTTATTATTTCTAGGAAATTACTTTACAAAAGATGCCATTATTGCCCATAAAAACTTCCAGTCTGATCCCAAAAACATCGTTATGTTTTTTGCCCGAGTCCTGGTCGGAGATGTTATCGAAGGAAAGAGGAGTTACGAAAGCCCTCCTCCACCATATGACAGCTGTGTGGATTCAAGGTTGAATCCTTCCATTTTTGTTATCTTTCAGAAAAATCAGATTTACCCAGAATATGTGATTGAATATACCGAAGCAGATAAAGCCTGCGTGGTTAGTTAGACATGATGAGGACACCATCATAAAGGATGCCATAGCCATTCCGTCCACTTATAAAACCCGATTGCCGCCGATAACTTAAACTTTTTTACATTTTCTCGCTTACTTATCAAATGCCTTAGGTCAGTGGTTCCCAAACTTTGCTGCACATGTGAATCATCTGGAAACAAACAAACAAACAAAAATCCCGATGTTCAGAATGCATCCCCTTCCAACTAAATCACTGTTTCTGCGGGCGAGAGCCAGGCAGCGGTGTGTGTCGTAAACTTTGGGAACCACTGCCTTAGACGTAACTGTAAAGAACGATTCCTAATACTACTGTGATTGCAGCAACTACTGTCTCTCCCAAATACTCTTATAGTTTACTGTATGGCACGGTTTTGTTTTGGTTAAATTGAAAAAAACTTAATTTGGGAACTTTGAGAGAAATCTAAAAATGCCCATTGAAATAAGCACATAAGACAGTACAACCTTGGATAATGATTGTGAAAAGTTGGGGGAGGGGAATGCTTAGGAATATGCGGGGGGTTGGGGGGGGAAGTAAAGGTAATTTAAATGCCATTACAGACACAGCCTGCATACCGTACCATTGCAGTGAAACTGATGTGGGGCATACATTTCGTTATCTCTACGTTTATTTAGGGGGCCCCATCCAGGTCGACTCTGGAATTCATAAAAAAGAGTTGCCGAGTGTGGCTCAGAGAGAAGTACCAACTCGAGTTAAGGGCCCGTTTGAGCTCTTAATATCATTATGTCAAAGTAGACACTGATGTTCTGATCAATATGATTCCAGAGAAGGCTTTTCTCAGGTTGGACTTTCATGAGGTGTGTGTATTTTGGGAGCACTGAGGTGCAGTCACCCGAGTCACACAGGCATGACTGATAAACTGGAGGGCTCCTATAGTCGTTCGCTATGGCAGATGAGGCTCACCGAGGAATTAGGAGCAGGGCCCTCCTGTTGCAGGATGGGCCCCCTAAGGAGACAAGATTTGTTTCCTGGTGAGCACAGAATCAGAACTAATAGGATAATGCCTCAGACCGGCTTTGTGCCTGCAAGAGGCTTTTTTTCTTCCTAATGTAACGAAATGTATGGAATTGTAGTGCAGTCAGTTTTTAGAGCAATTAAGCTGCCTGGACCAAGTTCCTTATTATGAGTCAGGTTTTTCCTTTCAATTTTCCTTTTCAAACATTCCATCCCCAATCTCCAAATATTCCTTATAGTTCCTTCCAGCAGACATGTTATAAAAACTAATTAGCATTTGAGGTTTTATATGTCAGATTTTTAATCAGTGCACAGCCTGCTACAATTCTTTGGCTTAAAGGATCCACCAGTAGCAAATGTTTAGAGGACTTTTTAGCGTAAAGTTGTTTTCTGGGAGGCTTGCCACAAATACTCTTGTTTACTTCTTCCTTTTTCATGGTAGTTTCCGTTCCGGAGTTTTCACTTCCTGATCTTGACCTTCAATGTTGCAGAGGTCCAACTTATACAACTCTCTCCGACCGCCCGTTAGACATCGCTAGTGGGAAATTTCACAGGCATCTCTGCTTTACCAGGTACAAAACGGGATTCTGGCTCTGCCACCCTCAAATGAACCAGCTCCTCCCCAGGGTTCTGTATGTAGGTACGTGGTATCACCATCCACACATCTGCTCAAACAGCAGTCCACAAGTTACCCTGGACCCCCTCCCCTACCTTCCCCTGAGCATCCTAAGCTGTTCTCAAGTTCTGTTTTCCCTCTTAAATACCTTGGTCTCCTTCTACATTGTTCTTTATTTGGCAGCAAGAATGGCCATATTTTTAAATTTTTTACTTAATAATCATCATCTTTCAAAACACAAATCTGATCCTGCCTTTAGAATAAAGTTTAAGATCATTATCATGGCCCCACATGATCTCTCCCTTCCCTACCCTCCATCATTTATTTTCTCCCACACAAGCCGATCTGGCTTTCCTCCAGTCCTTTGGGGTTTTTCACATAGCTCATTGGTCTTCAATTAGCATCGCTGCCTTCTTTTTAAATGGCAAATAGTTTGTAACGTCCACATTATTATCCTCAAAATGCAATTTAGTGGTAACGTACTCTCTCTACCTAGATACAATTTTAGAAATACATTTAAAATTAAGTAATATTAATATAAAAGGGAAGTTGAAAGTACATAACTTGGATACGACTATACTAGAAGACCTAATTAAGTACTCAGATGTTTACATCTATTTAGAATGAATAAGCAGGTAGGAGATTAGAAGCTATTTTGTACAAAGAAGTATGGGAAAATGAAACAGCAGGGATACAAGTGGACATTAGAATAAAAACTACTGATATAATAACTTACCTTAATTGATGTGGATATTTTTTAAAAATATATTTCTTTATTGATTTCAGAGAGGAAGGGAGAAGGAGAGAGAGATAGAAACATCAATCATTGATCAGCTGCCTCCTGCATGCCCCCTAAAGGGCTCAATCCCCGTTAGGGGGCATGCAGGAGGCAGCTGATCAATGATTCTCTCTCATCATTGATGTTTCTATATCCCTCTTCCTTCCTTTCTGAATTTCACTATGTAAATGCTCCGGCATGACTACAGTATACGACATCATGAAATAGATATTTATTCCTGCTTAGAGTGAATAGCTTTGGATTTAGGAGTCGATCAGAGGCTACTTCCTATAAAGAAGTACAGGAAAATGAAAGATTAGACACTAGACACTAGAATAAAGACCAGTATTAGGGTAAGTGATAATAGACCATGTACCTTATCTGTGTATGGTAAGGGAAAGAGCAAAATTACCTTACTGTAAATAAGGATAATAAGACAAGGCAAATTACAGATCGTCTAAGAGGAAAACATATATATTCTCTCAGGCGACCTGTAGGTCCTACATAAATGTCCAGCGGACATTAGAAAGTCGTATAGATACCGAATAATTCTTCGTTTTGTGGGGCTAACCCATATACTGCAGGACATCTGTTATCCCTGGCTGCATACACTGAGTGCAAATAATAATTCCCAGTTGTTACGAAACCAAAACCCATCAACTTCTTTTTTCTTTTTTTAAAAATATATTTTATTGATTTTTTACAGAGAGGAAGGGAGAGAGAGAGAGAATTAGAAACATCGATGAGAGAGAAACATCGATCAGCTGCCTCCTGCACATCTCCCACTGGGGATGTGCCCACAACCAAGGTACACGCCCTTGACTGGAATCGAACCTGGGACTTTTCAGTCCGCAGGCCGACGCTCTATCTACTGAGCAAAATCGATTTCTGCCCCATCAATTTCTAAACTATCACTGGTGAGAACCACAGACTCAGTTAACATCTAGCATCTTGAGATTAGCGTGTTTACCTCCATAAGGAGTCCTATAGATTAGATTGGATGCTTGCCTCCCAAATCCGGTTTTTAAAATAATTTGTGCCTTGCTTTGTTAATTTTTAGCGTCTATCCAACTCGAGGTTGTCTGCTTTCTGCATTAGAATGTAAGCTCCTTGAGGGCCGAGCCAACTTGCCTTGTTCACTGTGCTGTATCCCATAACTAGCTGACTGCTTCAGACCTTGATAAAATAAATTGTGTGGACGTTAGCTCAAGTATTTGTATTTCAGTCGTTGAATTGTATTTTCTTCTTCTTCTTCTTGAGACTAATAAAAAGTAAATGCAAATTTTTCTCTGCTGCCTTCATTTGTTTTGTTTCTAGGTATCTTCACAAGACAGCCAACTGCAGACACAAACAATTCAATGAGGGATAGAGAATGTGTTTTGCCCCTTCCAGCTTTATCATTCCAGGACTCAATGACGAAGGAGCCTTCAGCACATGGCTGGGAAGGGCAGGGTGGTGGTGGCAGAGAAGTCCACAGCCTGTGGGCACATCTTTTGTTGAGGAGCAGAGAGAGAGAGAGAGAGGCTGGAAGCTGCTAAGATAGTCTTTCTTCCTGTGGTCAGGGGTAGGACCAGGGCGAGACTGAGGCACAAAAGTTAAAAATGTAAATGGTCTTCAGAATTTTCCTTTGAAAGCCCTTCTCATTCTTTCATCACAAAGCTTGGATGGAGAGAGAGGAAAATCCCTGTGTGGCAGCGTAGATTTGATGAAAGTGAAGGCAGAATTGCCATTTGATTTGGACCTCAAGGTAAATAGCAAACTGTTGCTTGCCTGGAGCACGAAAATGCCACCAAACCAAGCATGAGCAGATGTTTGAGTTTTTCCAATTAGTCATTTGTCCTATTTGTCTATTTTCTCGGGCATGTCTCAAGTTTTCAGACATGTTTCATGTTGCTATTCCCTAGGTTTAACCTCCCTCCTGTGCTTCTCACTCTTCATTTTTGCTGAGTGATCTTACCAACTTGCACAGCTTCTGATACCTAGTACTTTGATGTCACTCACCTATATTCCCCTTCATCTTCCTTCACCTCTTGATCTGAATATACAACAGCCTACTGAGAATCGATCTTGGATTGTCCATTGCAAACTAAATATAAAAATTGAGATTGTAATCACTTAAGTCGTGTTTCTTTTCCATTATTCCTTGTCTTACTTTTCTAGAAATCCATTCTTAACTGCCGCCAGAGATACTATTTCTAAAACACATATCCTACAGCATGGCCACTCACTGTTTTAAGTTTAGGCATACAGCAAATGAAATTCCTGCTTTCACACACTTGAATCCTACAAATGCATAAATAAGCAAGATGAAAAATCAGTGGTAGTTTTCATGTGAAGGAAGTGGGGGAGAGAGAGAGAGAAACATCAACGATGAGAGAGAAACATTGATTGGCTGCCTCCTGCACGCCCCACACTGAGGATTGAGTCTGCAACCCAGGCATGTGCCCAGGAATCGAACTATGACCTGGTCCATAGCTTGATACTCAACCACTGAGCCACGCCAGTTGGGCTGGGGAGCTACTTTAGATTGGGAGGTCAGGAAAGGTCTTGCTGAAGAGAAGACTAGAACTGCCAAGCTCAGAGTTGAATGACAAAACGGAGATCTCTAGATGAGGGGGGAAGCATTCTAGGCAAGGGATCATGTCACCTCCCTCTCCCCCACTAACAAATTCCTGAAGTGGCTTCCCAAAGTCTTCCTATCTAATAAAAGAGTAATATGCAAATTGACCATCACTTTAACACACAAGATGGCCAGCAGCAGAGGGCAGTTGGGGAAGATCAGGCCTACAGGGGGAGGGCAGCAAGAGAGGACCAGGCCAACAGGGGGAGGGCTGTTGGGGGGGACCAGGCCAGCAGGGGGAAGGCCGTTGGGGGGGACCAGCCCAGTAGCGGAGGGCAGTTGGGAGGGACCAGGCCAGCAGGGGAGGGCAGTTGGGGGGGACCAGGCCAGCAGGGGAGCAGTTAGGTGTTGATCAGGCTGGCAGGGGAGTAGTTAGTGGCAATCAGGCAGGCGAGTGGTTGGGAGCCAGCAGTCCTGAATTGTGAGAGGGATGTCTGACTGCCCATTTAGGCCTGATCCCACACCGGGCAGTCGGACATACCTAAACGGGCAGTTGGACATCCCTTGAGGGGTCCCAGATTGGAGAGGGTGCAGGCTGGGCTGAGGGACATACCTCCCCTTCCCTCCCCCCGCCCTCCCCACACAAATTTCGTGTACTGGGCTTCTAGTCAGTATATAAGTCTAAACTTCATAGCATGGAGAGAAGGTCTTCTGACATCTGGCCACTTGCCTTCCTCTAGTTTCTTTACATGACATTAACTCATTCCATCCTCAGAACCACCCTGTAAAATAGCAATGAGGCTAGTTGAATTCCCAGGTTATGTCTTATTCATCTTTGTACTAGGTCACTGCATTAGCCATTGGCTCAATAAATGTTCATTAAATGAGCATGGTGTTGGCAAAAAGGATGGTTGCTTAGTAAATGTACAGGTCTAGACCCGTGCTGTCCACACAACTATCAAGTGAGCCACGTGGGTAATTTACAATTTTCTCATAGCTACATCAGAGAACTAAAGAAGCAGATGAGCCCAGCCAGTGCGATTCAGTGGTTGAACATCGACCCACGACCCAAGTAGTCACTGGTTTGATTCCTGGTCAGGGCACATGCCTGGGCTATGGGCTTGATCCCCAGTGGGGGGTGTGCAGGAGGCAGCCTATCAAGGTTGTTTCTCTCTCATGATGTTTCCCTCTCACTTCCCCTCTCTTTAAAGATAAATAAAAACATTTTTTAAAAAGCAGATGAAATTATAACATTTTATTTAAATATCAATGTAACACGATTAACATAAAGTTATCAATGAGATATTCTGCATTCTTTTCATTCTAAACCTTTGAATTCCAGTGTGTGTGTCTCACACATCACATCTCAATTTAGACTGGTCACATTTCAAGTGCTCTACAGCCACTTGTGGCTGGCTGGTGGCCACCTCCTCACTTAGTGACTACCTAAGGCTACCCACACCTTCTACCACATGATAGAACACGAGAGACAGAAATTAGCCTGTTAACAACTGTGGGCCAGCTCTGACAAAAGACTGCTCACATTCCTGTATACCTGTTGGAATTTAGGATTAATTTCTAGTTATCTATTTCTCCGATTATCCTGAAGAGACAATAGTCAGATGCCACAGAACCTGGAAGACTGCTTATTTGCGCATGAACTTCCAATCTGCTGCCCACAGTTAATCCACAGGAACAGACACTTAAACAATCACAAAAGCTTATTCAGTGTACAACAGGCTCCAAGACAACACTTTATTCTGGCTACAGGTGGCAAGAGATGTTATGACAGAGAATCCAGATGTTAAAACAGGAATGGAATGAAAGATCATCATTGCCCCAGGCACAAGGAATAGCTCACTTGTTGCCAGATTTCTTAATTCCACCTGTGGCCAGGGGGCCCTTCACTGCCTTGGCGTTTAGTTCCTCAAGTTTCTTCTGCTCCCCTTTTTACTTCTGCTTGAATGCCTTTTCTTCGTAGATTTCCTTGGGTTGCTTTTGGCTACTGTCGCAGCTGGATGTGGGGCCTACCATTCCTTCCCCAGGAGTAGACACTTCTTCCTTGCAATTAGCCCGTTTCACCTTCTCCCACCCCTCTGTCTATAGCTAATGTACATCCTTTCAGACCAGTTTACACCTTTCTCCCCCCCCCCCCCCCCCACACACTTTATGTATAAAAAGGCTTGCAAACCCTGGCCGGGTTGCTTCATTTGGGCAGAGCATCGGCCCCATACGCCAAGGTTGCAGGGTGGATCCTTGGGAAAGCACATGCAAGAATCAACCAAGGAGCCCAGCCCGTGTAG
>NW_005871399.1:143698-176859 GCF_000147115.1 Myotis lucifugus | reverse complement strand
CAGGCGGCGGCGCGACCTCGCGCGCGGGCCCTGGCCTTCGGGCTGGAAGCGGGACCCAAAAGAGATGAAAAAAGGGGGTCGTGTCCCCGGGTGAGTCAGGATTGGGACTTAGGGGTTTACGCCCCGAGCTCCTTTTGGGGGAGCGTTTGCGAATCCCGTCAGAGCCTTGGACCCTTTATGCAGAGGTTGCCTCCTCCCACACAAACGCACAGTTTTACGGCAGCTGGTCTCTCTGGGTTTAGAAAGACCAATCTAGTCCGAGCCCCAGGAAACGGAGGGGTGGATGGATGATTTCGGAGAGGTCGCCTGACTCTGCCTTGGTTTACTCAAGCTCCCCAAAGTGGGGTGGGGGCAGGCTTTCCTTTTAACGTTGGTGGCTTGTGGGGGTGGGCAGCTGTTTGGGGTGGAGAAGACAAGTGCACTCACCTGCAGAACAGGTGGGCACCCTCTGTCAGGGCAGGTGACTGGGGGTGGGGGCCACCCTTGGCTTTAAATATCCTCATTGAAAATGAGGATGACCCCGGGAGGGGAGTTGCATCAACCCAGCTTTCTTATTACCAGAGCCTGTTAGGCTGCAGTACCTGGTGTTCCTGTTTATTCACTTCACATGCAAGTTGAAAGTGACCCCAGGCAAAGAACGGGACAGACCGGCCTCTTCACCTAGGCCTCTGATCCAGAGCCTTGTGTTCTAGGTCTACCTGCACCCTTTCCCATGATATCCACACACCTGTCAACATCCAAGTCCTGAAAAACCATGGGCTTTTTGGCCTCAATGAGGCCCAGCTTCGGATTCTGCTTTTACAGAACGACCCCTGCCTTTTACCAGAGGTGAGTCCCCAAGGAGTCACCCTCAATGGCTGCCCAGTGGAAAAAGTCAGGGGAGAGCATGGCAGCCTGAGGTGTACCGGGGTGAGGGGTGGGGTGGTGACCTTTCTGGAGTCTCTGATTTTACTGGACTTTGATACTCAGGGAGTGATGGACCCCTGTGGTATAGAAATAATTATAGAGGCTACTGGTTTTTTGAGTGTTTACTAGATGCTAAGCAGTTTATATACTTTAGTTCCTTAATAACTTGCCCCCATTTTACAGGTGAGGAAACTGAGTCTCAGATAGATTAACGTGCCTTAGGTCACATGATAAATGGCAGATTTGAATGTAGGTCTGTCTATGAAGCCGTTGTTGTGTGAATTGCCTGTTTATGCTTTTGCCTATTTTTTTTTTTTTATGGAGGCATTTGTCTTTTCCTGTTAATTTATACAATGTTTTTAATGATAAAAATTCATTTTCTGGTCATATTTGTTACAAGTATTTACCCCCATTTACTTTTTTGGCAGTCTTAGATATAAATTTTAATTGCTTCAAAGCAACATGACTCAGTTTTATACTTAAAGAGTACCCATTATAACTGCTATAATGGTGAAGTTAGTATGTTTGTAACGGTTTAGTTAGACACAGATACTTTTTAAAAATAAAATAGTTGGATTCCTAGCTCTGGCCGGTTAGCTTAGTTGATTGGAGCATTGTCCCGATGCACCAAGTTTATGGGTTCGATCCCCCATCAGGGCACATACAAGAGTCAACCAATGGAATGCATAAATGGATGAAATAGCAGGTCAATGTTTCTCTCTCTCTCTCAAATAAATATATAAATTAAAAGCCCTAGTCGGTTTATTCAGTGATTAGAGCGTCATCCCATGGACTGAAGGGTCTTGGGTTCAATTCTCGGTCAAGGGCATGTGCCTCGGTTGCTGGTTCGAGCCCTGGTCCTGGTTGGGCTCCTAGGGGAGGCAACCAGTGACTGGTCTCTCACATTGATGTTTTTCTCCCGCTTCTCCCACCCTTTCACTCTCTCTCTAAAGATCAATGAAAAAAACATCCTCGGGTGAAGATTAAAATATATATATGTTAAAAAAAATAGTTGGAACCCCCAAAATAAAATGTTATAAGAGACCACCCATTAAAAGTTGAGTTTTCTAATCTGGCCCAGTGATTCTATTACAGACACTCCCGAGTTGCTAGAAGAGGAGTGAGAAGCAGGGAGGGTGTTGGGAAAGAGAGGGTAGTTCATGATTGTGGTGCCATTTTAACTTGAGAGATGGCAGGGTCTGGAAGGGAAGAAGGCCCCAAAGCTGGAGCCTTTGGTTCAGATGGCAGAGGCTGCCCTCAAGGCAGCAGCTTGTACCCACAGGCTGACCAGGAGGTCAGCCTTAGGAGCCAGGGGGTTTCTTCTCGGCGCCCATCTCCTTTCTCGTTTCTTCAGATATTGAAGTCAGGTTTGGTATGTCATGAGTCAGGAGCATTCCAACTACGTTGTCAGGAGGGACGCAATGCCTGATCATCTTTTTTGTGTGTGAGCTTAAGAGCGATTTTATTTTATTTTATTTTATTTTTTTAAATATATTTTATTGATTTTTTACAGAGAGGAAGGGAGAGGGATAGAGAGTTAGAAACATCGATGAGAGAGAAACATTGATCAGCCACCTCCTGCACACCTCCCACTGGGAATGTGCCCGCAACCAAGGTACATGCCCTTGGCCGGAATCGAACCTGGGACCCTTCAGTCTGCAGGCCGACGTTCTATCCACTGAGCCAAACCGGTTAGGGCAAGAGCAATTTTAGGGGTGACAACCTGACCCATCCTTATGAAGGTCCCCACCAGAAGGGTCTTGGTTCTCCTGGGACAGACCCAGTTTACATCAGTTGCCCTAATGTAATTATTATAGTGCTGCCTAAACAAATGCCCTTGTCTGGCTGACAAATGATCTGTTCACACTACCTGTCTAGGTTGGTTTCCCCACACAGAGGGATTTAGGTGAGCGTGATTTCTTGAAGTAGGGCTCCTTACAAAAACTTGGTAAGATAAAATAAGAGGGAAGCAGGTTACAGGGAAGGACAAGCTACAAGCAAGGCAAAGTCAGGCTTTGACTAGATTCATGGTGGGGCTCGAGCTGCAATTACCCTGAAGAATTGAGGCAAAGGCCCAGCCTTTAGTACCTGCTTAGAATTCACTCATTGGCTACAGACTTTGGGAAAGTAAGGTAGGTCCATAGAAGGTCAAAGTCAGAGAGAGGCAGCTGTGTGTTAGTAACAGCTGGGGAGATCTGGGAGGGAGTACTGTAACTACCCACCCGCCTTCCACCCATGATTTTATAAAAAGTGCATTTTTTTTTTTTTTTTTTTTTTAGTCCTCACCCGAGCGTATTTTTTCCATTGATTTTCAGAGAGAGTGGAAGAGAGAGGGAAAGACAGAAACATTGACATGAGCGAAACACATCGATTGGTTGCCTCCTACACATGCCCTGACCAGGGTCCGGGGCGGGGGAGAAGCCTACAAGCGAGGTACGTGCCCTTGACTTAAATGGAAGCTCGGAGGTCCGCAGGCCCAAGCTCTATCCACTGAGCCAAACCGGCGAGGGCCCACCCAACGATTTTATCAGCCATTGGTGACCGGAAGTTGTCAGTTGGAGAAATTGTCATTTATTGGCTTAAAAGATACAGTGCAAACCAATGTTTTCAGTGTGGCCTCATTTCTCTCCCAGGTCTGTTTGTGCTACAACAAAGGTGAAGCCCTGTATGGCTACTGCATCCTCAAGGACAAATGCAACAAGTTTCATGTGTGCAAGTCCTTTGTCAGGGGAGAGTGCAGGCTTCAGAAATGCAAACGGTCCCACCAGCTCATCAACGCGGCATCCCTGAAGCTGCTGGAGGACCAAGGACTGAATGTGTCCAGTGTCGTTAATTTCCAGATCATCTCTACCTACAGGCACGAGAAGCTGCACAAGATGCTTGAAAATAAAGGTGAGAATGTCAGAGGTAGACAAAACTCCATCACTGAGGTAGTTTTTTAAAAACACGCACATATTTTTATTGATTTTAGAGAGGAAGGGAGAGGGAAAGAGATAGGAACATCAATGATGAGAGAATCATTGGTCGGCTGCCTTCTGCATGCCCCACACTGGGAATCGAGCCTGCAACCTGGGCATGTGCCCTGATTGAGAATTAAAACGGTTACCTCCTGGTTCTTAGGTTGATGCTCAACCACTGAGCCATGCTGGCCAGGCCTCACTGATGTCGTTTTGATCTGAAGGTGAGTCTGGGGAGAAAGCACTTCAAGTGTTTAGAGCTCTGTCCTAGGGGAAGTTTAGGACAGTCAGTGTTTTATGATACAGAACTGTGATTGTAACCAAAGAAGGAAAGGGATGGATTATTTCCAGGGCTGCAGCTAATGGCACCTGCCCAGTGTGTGAACAGTGTAGCTCCTTGGTAAGTTGGGGGTCAGGAGGTAGATAGGCCAGTCTTAACAGCTTCATTAGGAAAAGAGAGGAGGGAGATGGGCCAGTGACTAGAAAGGTAAGGATAATGTAGGGATGGCTTTCTTTTATTAAATTGAATTAAAGTTTTTTCTTTTTTAATTGTTAGGAAATTTTAAGCACATTACTGAAAAATTTGGATCATAGAATAAAGATAAACATTGCAAAAGACCACTCATTCAAATGCACAGTAATTGTTACCATTTACTCGCAAGCCCTTCAGTTTTGTTACTATACGAAGACTAGTCCAGTTGTAGTCAAAGTATGTTTTGTTTTAGCATCTTAAACTGTCACTCTGTACAACATCATAACCATCTTCCTATCTCGAAGCTTAGTCTGTCACTTTTTAAGGTCTACAAAGTATGATTGGTGTTCTTTTCATTGGAATGCTTTCAGGTTACTTATTCTGTTAGATTTGCCTGTAGCTGAAAATCAGTTTTAGTGGGTGGTTGACTCAGGAGAATTGTTGATGGGAAAACCATATAATTAAATCAGAGTCTCTAAGCTTTCACTATGGACCTTTCTTATGTTGGGATGGTAGTGGCCGACTTCCTAGGCAGGTAGTGAGAAGGTGGGGAGGGCTTTGCATATGCCAGTGTCGGAGGCTATCTAAGGACCCTGAATGGTGGCAGGGGCCTTCTACTCTATATTATGTATAAAGCCTGTCGTTACCTTCATCTGTTGTTTTGTGGCTCTCCCCTAACTATGAAATAGTTTCTTTCTGGTTGCTCTGTGTGTGTTTAATATTATATATATATTTAAATATACTTTTTAAAAAATATATATATTTTATTGATTTTTACAGAGAGGAAGGGATAGAGAATCAGAAACACTGATGAGAGAGAAACATCGATCAGCTGCCTCCTGCACACCCCCCACTGGGGATGTGCCCGCAACCAAAGTACATGCCCTTGACCGGAATCGAACCCGGGACCCTTCAGTCCGCAGGCCAATGCTCTATCCACAGAGCCAAACCGGCCAGGGCTAAATATACTTTTATTGATTTCAGAGAGGAAGGGAGAAAGAGAGATAGAAACATCAGTGATGAGAGAGAATCATTGATTGGCTGCCTCCTGCACACCCCACACAGAGGATTGAGCCCGAAACCCGGGCATGTGCCCTTCACCGGAATTGAACCTGGGACCCTTCCGTCTGCAGGCCAGTGCTCTTTCCACTGAGCCAAACTGGCTAGGGCTAATATATTGTAAATCCAGAAGACACAAACTCTCCAAATCTAGAATTTTTTTCTGAGATCTGATTCGCTGGACTAATGCTCCCAATATAAAATGAAATTTAGAAATGGTAAAAGGAGTGTCTTAGGAAACCTCATCTCTTCTTCTTTTTAGATAATTCAGCTTCTTCTGTTGAGCACTCACCGGGCCTTGAGAAGCAAGGAAGACCGGTTCCTGGGGCTGCAGAAGCCCGTCCCCCGGCCTCCGGCCCTGCCCAGTCGGCCAAGAAGCCATGTGCAGGGAAACCGTGAGGACGTCGCGGAAGTAAGAAGAAGCTCAAGAAGCTCCTCCAGTTGGAAGGTCTGGAAACAAAGCTTCCGTGTTGAGCTTTGATTTGTAGCTATTCATTCATTTAATTATTTCTTTAAAATACCTACCTCACAGGGTGTCGTGAGAATGAAAGAAGAAGGAAAAGGAGACGTTGTCAGATTTGGAGGATAAGGTCGGGGATGAGGTTGGACCTTGAGCAGGCAAAGAGAGGGTAAACCTGAGTACAGATGGGTCCGTGCTGGACAAGGCCTGGGATGGCAGCTTCTGCCTGCAGTTCCTGAGAGCTCTCCCGGGCTGGCTGGCAGAGCTCGTAAACAGGCAGGTTTCGCTGACTTGCTCTGTGACCCAGCCACATGTTGGTCTGCATGCCCATATATACAGTTTGGGTACGTCAACTTCATCAGCATCTTCTCATATTTGTTCACATTTATCACGCATCATCATTTTTATGCACAGATACATTCGTATATCATAGTTTTCTTAACTGTTTCCCTTATCCTGGGAAATTTTGATTCTTTCTAACGAATTTGGAATATAACTCTTTTCTTTAAATCCACACAATATTGAATTTTTAAAGTTAGTCTTTTGCTTAGCTTATAGTTGCAAAATGATACTGTTTTTTGATTTGCATTTCTTTAGGTTTATGTGCAAGTGAATATTTTTATGTGTCTGCTTTCTGTAGGTCTTTATTTTGTGCATTTTGCACATGCTCTTTAATTACAGGGGCCTGTAATTACCTCTTTTGTGCCAATGTGGGATGGCCTTTAGTTAGGCTCCTTAATTTTTATGAAAGGCTGTCAGCCATACTGTGCTCATATAATATTCACCTCTTGTGGTTGCATCCTCGGGCAACACAGAGAGTATATAACTTTTGGGTGCTCGCCAGAGATTCCTACCTCACTTCTACTCTGCTCTTACGAAACTTTGTCCAAAGCCCAATTGCTATGGTTTGAAGGATGTGTAGTTCATCCATTCCTCAAAATTGTATTCATTCTTTTATGGATCAGGATGGACCATCAGAGATCTATATATCTCGCCCACTTCATGTTCACTTCCCCCTCCCTCTCCTCTCTTCCCCCACCCAGATGTCTTCATCCAGTGATGCTTAGATGTTTGGTTCTTTGTTTCCATCAAAGGGTACCACAGAGAAGCACTTTATGGAACCCTTCCCTGTGTTTGCTGTCATAATATCCCCAAATGTCTGTGTGGAGTGTTTTTAGAAATACTTAACTGTCCTGCAATAGCATGGCTTTTGAGAAATAGGGGCAAGGTAGTGAGTTTTTCATAAGGCTAACTTTATTTAATTTAGAAATATTTTTGTCGTGAAGTTCTGTCTTTTGCATTGGGGGTGGTATTCAAAAAATGTCTTTTGTAAAGGGAGAAATTGCTGTGTTTTCTCCTAATGGACAGTAAAAGTCATGCAACTTTTGTTAAACTTTTCAGTTTGGTTGTCAACAATGGTGTTTCTGAAGCCCTCACAGCTTGCATATCTTGTTTCTTCTTCCTAGTTCTGATTTCTCCTGGTGCTAATTTTTAAAAAAATATTTTTACATTTTATTATTATCATTATTTACATTATATCATTGTACTACATATATTTTTGTTGTAAGCCATCTTCAGTCCTTAATGGAAACAGTGTAGTATGTAAATGCATATCCTTTATATTAAGAGACTTGGTAGACTTATATTATCGTGTTTCTTTCATATATCTTATAATTATGTGCTTATACATGAAGTTATTGACCCTTTGTAATCTTTGTTGCAATATTTTATTCAATTCTATAATATTTCATTTTAACTTTAGTTCTTTGGTATTCATTCTGTAGAAATACTTTATGTAATCGTACCTGATGATCAGCTGTTACAGAGTTAGACTCAGAGATAAGTTTTCTTTGGCAATTTATTGGCCCTTATGAGATGAAGCTATATATCTCTAGGCTCCACAAATTCAATATATCCTAAATTGAAGGATTACGTTTTCTCCAAGCTGTTCTTCCCCCCTCCCCCCATTTTTTTTTTAAATTTTGGAGTTTTCACCATCTAATGACTTAAGCCCCAAAACTGCAGAGTGCCCTAATACTCTTCTCTCTCTTTATTCCCAGTGTCAAATTGGTTACCTAATGTTGGAGATTATTTTCCCCTCGAAAATCTCTCAAATTTTTATCCTTCTCTGTGCCTTTCTTCACATTCCCTACACACTGCCTTGTTTAAAACCCTCTTATAGAACTCAGTGGTTTTCAAGTCATGTCTTGCGAGTGTTTTGTGGGAGGTGCTAGGTTACAATGGTGGTTGCCCCATTTTAATTGTTAATGTAATAGACTTTTGTGGATTTCACTGATCTCCTTACCACCCTTCTCTCCCTCTGCCTTCCCTTCTGCTGCCTGGTTGATCTTTTGAAATCCAGTCCTAATCATATCGCTTTTTCCTGCCATTACCTTTATTGGTCCCCATCACGTAGGGAACGAGTCATAAACTCAGACGGCTACAGGGACCAGAAAGGTGAGTTACTGGATGAAATGAGCTGAATGTAAGAGGAAGGGGGCAAAGAGGAAGTGCTGTGGCAAATTTTCCCGTCGAAAAGGGGTCTCTGCCTCTCGTTTTCATGTGGGAACTTGGTCCAGTTTGTCAGATTGTCCATTTTGACAAAAGAAGCCAGAAAGCCAGATTTTCTGATCTTTAAATATTAAGTTTTTAAAATGCAGGCCAGTATTGTGTGTACTGACCTACTTGCGGTTTTGGAATGGGCCGTTTGATCCTGTGACTCTGCGTTTGTAAGTTCCCTCCCTCTCGGTGTCACCCTTCTTCCCTTCACCTGCCTTAAAACCTGGTAAAATTAGATTCTTTAAACGCCGGGTTAACCTTTCCTGACCCCAAGAGAGTGCTCAGCTCTCTAGCATAGCACTTACTTCCTTACATTGCAGTGCCTTGTGCTTTTATTCCCTAGCTTTGAGCAAAAACATTATTTATTCTTCTTGGCAATTCTCACACTTGGTAGTTAGATATTTTTGCCATGTAACGAGTTAAACTCTGCATTTGAATCAATTGAATCAGCATTATATTGGTCTTCATTGTTCTTTTTTCTTCCCACACATATATTTTTAATTTTCAAAAAAATCTTTTTCTCCCTAAGGAATGTGTTACATAAGGTGTAAAGATCTTTTTAATGCTTCAATTTGAATTGTCTAGGTCGAAAATGAACACTTTAAGAAAATATTTGTCTTTTAGTGAATTGCCTTTGTTCTAACAGCGTTTTTTTCCCCCCTAAAATCATAGCTGCAAAAATATTTGTCTTATGTATCTATTTTGTGTTAAATAAAATTGTGATAAAAAGATATTTTTTGATATTTCTTCATTAAATATTAAGTTAATTATTAGTTTTAAACAAATATTATCTACTTAAAGGAAATAACAACTCTTGTTTGTTAGAAACTTTTAGTAGGAATTGGTATCTTTTAATATAATCATATATTTTTATCATTTAAGTCACCCAATATTATAGTAATGGTTTTCACTATATTAAAACATCCTTAAATTCTGAGTAAACTCTACTTGATTATGGCATTATATTCTTTTGATGTATCTTCCCCCTAATTAGTAACTTTTATTTTAAGTGTGTACATCTATACATTTATAAATAAAATTCATTTGTATTTTATATGTGTATATAGTAATTTTTTGTTTTTATTGCTATATACTCAAAGTATAATTTTTTTCTGAGGGCTGTTTTGAGTTTTTGTAAACTGATTTGTAATGTCATTAATTTTTTCCCAGCTCTTTTGAGAAATAATGGACACATAACATGTGGAAGTTTAAGGTGTGCAAGGCTATGATTTGATGCATGTATACTTGCAAAATGATCACTACAATGAGGTTAGTTAGCACATTTATCACCTCACATTCATTATTACGTTAACAATAATGTATTATTGTATTACTGAGTTACTCTCTCTATTATCATTTAGGAATACTTTTCCAAAAGATTTTTTTTTGAAAACATAATAATATATCATTATGGAAATTTTAGAGAATACAGGAATGTATTAAGAAGTAAGTAATAATCACCGATAATACTACTTTGTAGAGACAATCACTGTTAGCATTTTAAGATACCTTTTTCAGTCATTTTTTTATGTATATATTCTTAAATATTGAGAGTATACCATATATACAATTTCATATTATGCTGTTTTGGATTGGTATTATCTTCTGAACGTTTTCCTATATAATTGAAAGCACTCATAATTATATGTGACGGTTTTATTATGTTTTTTTATATATCATTTATTTAATCATAGTCCTGTTGTCGGGTATTTATTGTTTGCTACATTCTGGTACATAAATCTTTGTCTGCGCTTCTGACCATTTTCTTAGATGTGACTCTACTGTTCCAGAGATATGAATATTTTAGTCAAAAAAGTATTTCAAAATTGTCTGCCAGAGTGGCTGGACCCTTTACACTCTCAGCAGCGTGGGGCTTGCCACTCTTCACCAGCATGTGTTGTAGGTAGTTCCATCCTGATGGAAGAGACAGGATACCTTTTGTTTCTGACGAGTTCTGCTGAGCAGATATTTAGAAAAGTACATTGGTACTAATTGCTACTTAATTACATGTTAAAGGCTATATTTTAATCTATTATGCAATAACATGATTATGTTCTGTGCAATTTCTGATGTTTTATCTTTACTGAGATTATCTTCTTGGTCAGTTTGTGTGTGTGTGTGAGTGTGAACTGACCATGTGTTTATCTTACAAGGATAAAATTTTACTCTCATGGTGCCTCAGAGGTGTTCACGCTCAGGTGTTTATCTCCCAGATAAATTTTGTTTTAAATATATTTTTTATTGATTTTTTACAGAGAGGAAGGGAGAGGGATAGAGAGTTAGAAACATCGATGAGAGAGAAACGTCGATCAGCTGCCTCCTGCACACTCCCCACTGAGGATGTTCCCGCAACCAAGGTACATGCCCTTGACCGGAATCGAACCCAGGACCCTTGAGTCTGCAGGCCGATGCTCTATCCACTGAGCCAAACCAGTTAGGGCCCCAGATAAATTTTTGTTTTATGCAGAAAGTGAAACTGTCTTCCTCTAATGCACACGGCAGGCTCTTGGTTCAGTGACGTGTCTGCTTTCAAACTTCGGAGAGGCTGCTCTGGCCAAGGAAAACTTGGAAATGCCTCAGACAAACCTTCCTTTGGGTCACACTCTTCTCCAGGCCCATCAAAGCACACCAGAAAACAAAGCATTTCCTTATTTGGTCTCCCGACTCCATATGTGCATGTTGCCCCCTCTGTTCTCTCCAGGTGTTGGGGTTCCTGACATCTGAAAGTTCTTTCTGAAACAATGTCTAGCTTGGCTTCTTTGGGTCACTGTGTCTCCAGCCATAAGCCCCTGCACCCACTTTAACCCCTTTCCTCACACCTACCGTATCATATGAGGTAGGAAGGAATTTTCCAAGTGGCTGCATTCCTGGGCTCCCCATCACTCACCTTGCTGGCCGAGTAGTTCCTGCACTGGAGCACAAGGCACAGTGACAGAGGCTGCTGGCTCCATGGGCTAAGTGCTCTGTGTTCGTTATCTGGGTGACAGAGGCACATAGAGTCCCCACCACACAACTACCCTGGCTTTAGAGCACACCATCCTCTTCTTCCCCTCCAGGACTCTCCATATAGAATCTAGTGAGTGTCCAAACCGCTCCAAGTCAAAGATACAGCACCAATCAGAGCTCACGCATCATATAAAGATACTAGAGGGCCGAAACCGGTTTGGCTCAGTGGATAGAGCGTCGGCCTGCGGACTGAAAGGTCCCAGGTTCGATTCTGGTCAAGGGCATGTACCTGGGTTGCGGGCACATCCCCAGTAGGAGATGTGCAGGAGGCAGCTGATCGATGTTTCTCTCTCATCGATGTTTCTAACTCTCTCTCTCCCTTCCTCTCTGTAAAAAATCAATAAAACATATTTAAAAAAAAAAAAAAGATACTAGAGGCCTGGTGCACGGCATTAGTTCAGGCGGGGGGGTGGGGGGGGGAGAGGGAGTCCCTCAGCCTGGTCTGCACCCCTTCACAGTCTGGGAGCTTCGGGGGATGTCTGACTGTGGCTTAGGCCCGCTCCTTGGGGAGAGTGGGCCTAAGCCACAGTCAGATATCCTTAGCGCTGCCATGGAGTCAGGCTGCTGTGCTCCCCAGCCATCAGCCAGGCTTGTGGCTGAGCAGCGCTCCCACTGTGGGAGCGCACTGACCACCAGGGGGCAGCTCCTGCATTGAGCATCTGCCCCCTGTTGGACAATGCGTCATAATGACCGGTTGTTCTGCTGTTTGGTCAATTTGCATATTACCCTTTTATTACGTAGGATATCATCATTGCCTGGTTGGTGTGGCTCAGTTGGTTTACTGTTGACTCATGCACCAAGAGGTTGCTGGTTTAATTCCTGGTCAGGGCACATGCTTGGGTTGCAGGCTTGACCCCCAGTAGGAGGCAAGCAGGAAGCAGCCAATCAATGTTTCCCATAGATGTTTCTGTCTCTCTCTCTCTTCCTCTTTCTCTAAAAAATTAACAAAAACATAAAAAAAAAGATATATCATTAAGATAGGTTAGGTTAGGCCGCATTAGCAAACAACCATTATATCTCATGACATAGCAACAAAGATTTACTTTTCACTTGTGCTCATCATGGTTAGTTTCAGTTACGTCCCATGTCCTTTTCACTTTGGGACCCAGTTTGACAGAGTAGCCCCCATCTGGACCAGTGCTGGTGTCGGCAGGAAGAAAACTCAGGCTGGCTCTTACAGGGTCTGTCTACTCTCATTGCATTGGTTATGTGGCCACCCTGTGCACAGCAAGACTGGAACATATAATCCTACATGGAGAGGTAAGGCAGGTCACATGGCCAAGCCTAATGTCACTGGGCAAAGGCGATAATGCGCCTTCAGGAGGCAGCAGTAAATATCATTAACTATATAATACAGTCACCCACAGGAGGCAGCTCAGACAAGTGGTCTTCCTTGTGCTGCCGTGGGGGTGGGGAGCAGTTCCCTTTAAGAATGCTAAGAATTTCTGATGTTGGCATACATTTACGGCTTCAACTGAGATGTGCTAAACACTGACAATATGCTGACAATGGAGGCAAACCAAGTTACTGCAGAGTTCTTGCTCTGGCCAGCAACTAGAGGGACCCAGACCAGCACAGAGCACCTGGTTCAGGAAAGGCTTGGATGTGGGGCAGAGTGGCTAACTCGTTCAGGCTGGGTGAACCAACTGTCCCTGTATGCCCAGGACTGAGGGGTTTTCCTGAACAATGTCAGGCACACCCTACCATAGGTGCTCTTCATGCTGCCCCTTTTTTTCAACAATGGCTTCTTGTGAAGCTGGGTTGAGGAGGTAGGTTGATTCATTGTGTAGCACTTATAATCCCTGATTGAATCAGCAAAGTATGGGAAGGTGTGTGTGTGAGCACCTGTGCCTTTATCGGGGAAGGAAAAGCTCATTCTGTGGGAATAGATATTGCTTATGATTCATCCAATGAGGCAATTGATGCTACTTGTAAATCACCACAGGCAATCCACACTGAAACAGACTTGCCCTATAAAAAGCCATAATATGGTTGATGGTTGATGCCTCTCCCTGCCTCTGGGCCTCACTTTGCTTCTAAGACAATAGGGCAGCGACAGCTGGCAGATGGCAGGCCAAGATCTTGAGACACCCTCACTTGTAACCACTGAATGTCAAAGGTTTACAGCAAAAGGACTTCATCGCAGACCTGTGCACCGTCCCTTCCCCTAATCCCTGCTATAGTCACCAGCTGTGTGATAATTTTCTCATCCACCCTCTGCCCTGAACCTCCGTGTGCACCAGCCACTGCCATTCAGTTATGGAGGAAGGTGCCCCCTTCCATGGACTTCCTAACCACCTTGTCCCTGATTGTTTGCATTCTGGTCCACCTGGCCCTGCCCATCGTTCTATGGCAAGAAGGAAAATGTTGGCTGAATTTCAGAGGTGTACTTCTGCTCTTACAAGTTCTCCAGATAAGACAGTTGGTCTGTCCATCTCTTGCCACTCATTCCACTTGGGGGTTGGTGAATAACAAGACGGTATACTTTTCCCATTGAGAATGTACTCACCACCTGTTGACTAACAGGACTGCTATTTCAGCTCTAGGATCTGTACTAAGTTAGGTCAACCCTTACAAGGGGGTAGATTCCAACTAGCATGGGTTATACTCCAGGGGCCTCCCATAGGCGTGACTGGGAGGAGGCCAAATTAAGACATCAGTGAACTTGTAGGCACTGTTCTCTTTTTTTTGTCTCTGAGAAGAGATTTATATTTGCCCTATAAAATCTTTATCTTTGACATATGAAAGGCTTATATCTGCTGCCCAATCTTCTGCAATGAGAAAACAAAACAGGATTTGTCATATAAGTGTCTGGGCATTTGGCTCATTTAGAGGTCAGAGCTCATCTCTCCACCTCCCATTACTATGTACATCAAAACTAACTATAAGTTGGAGATGAGGACAACCAAAGTCCATTTTCTCATATTCGGAAATTTCTATATTTTTACCTGATCTTGGAGGATGGGTGTGTATTGAATATATTAAGTTTTATTTTTTCTGCCCTTGTGGCCTCCTTATCAAGCTACTATTGATCTACAAACAAATATGTAAGTGCATTAGAGGTGTTCGTTGTTGGTAGAACCATGAATAAATTTTTCTGTAATTTGAATAATCACAATGTAAATGATCTATTTTGGGAGTTAGGAATGTCTATCTAAGTATATGTCATATATAAATATATGTAGTAAGTTTTGTATGACATATATAAACTTATATATATGGACGTCTCTCTCTATATAATGCATTATATAGAGAGGTTGAGCATCTTTCTTCCTCTTCTTTATCCTCCCCACCCTCTGGATTCTCTGATTCTCACTCCCAGTAGGCTAAAAACTATCTGCTCACAACTTTGCTCACCTGTCAATTCCTTCATTTTTTGGCTCTATTTTTTTCCCCAATTACATATTTATTTATATATTTACTAGAGGCCCGATGCACAAAATTCGTGCAAGGGGCTCAGCTCTCACAGCCCCGGCTTGCATCAGCCCTTGCAGCCCAATCTTCATCTGGAAGGTCATCTGGAATGTCGTCTGGCTATCTGATCTAATTAGCATGTTATGCTTTTATTATTATAGATTTTTAACCAGCACAAAGAATAAGAATGTTTATTAGAAGGATACAATAGTACACTCATAAATGAAGGCTTCCTCCCTTTTAAGTTGGATCTGATTTATTATTCATTATTATTATTTAACTGGATTTATTGGGGTGCATGGTGATGGAAGGGAACTTGACTGGGGTGGTGAACACAGATCACAATATACATCATTTGTATATTGCAGTAGTATTCAACCGGTGTGCCACAAGAATGTGTAAAACATGCCATACCTGACTAGTTAGGGACACTGATCTCTTTTCTCTTAGATTATCAAATAAAAAAATGACAGCAGCCAATACAACAATAGTTATCTGGTGTGAATGAATAAAAATTATACCTATTGTCAGACCTGCCAAAGGAAAAAAATATATATATATTTTTGGTGTGCTGCAGAATTTTAGTAATTAGTTTATGTGTGCCATGAGATGGAAAAGGTTGAAAATCGCTGGTATATTGTATCATGTGCTTACCACCCCAAGTCTAGTCTCCTTCCCATTTTTTGTCTCTATGTTAACCAGATGTCTCTGTGCCCAATTTTAAGAAGTTTCAAGTGAGAAGAAAGCTACTAGCCAGAATAAACTCAACTGCTTGGCAACTAAATCCATGTTTACTCTCTCCTTGGTGTCAACACTCTGATTCTGGATACTGGGCTCCATTCCTGACCTTTGGCTTTTGACTTTTATTCAAACTAGTGAGTACTGGTTAACTCCTGTCAGTGGTTTTTCCTGTCAGTCTTGACTCTGCCCATGGGTCATACAGCCATGCTACAATTCCTACATCCAAGGCAAGCAAGCAATGTCTGTTTTAAAATGTAGATTGTGTTTTTATTCAGGTATGCCGAGGCCAACAGATCAGGAGAAAAGACAGTCTATTGCTCACAGTTGCCAAGAGGAGGGGCAGTCACACCACGCAGAGCCAGAAGAGAGCATCAAGGCCAGTCACAGGCAGGGGTGGAGGAAAGGAGAGAGAAGGAGAAAGAGATGGAGAGAGAGAAACTGGAGTGGATGAGTAGGTTAAGCAGGTCTAGGATTGCTTAGTTTGAATAACGACATGGGGCTCTAGGGTTCAGGCGTTGCCTCTAGTTGTCTGATGCTTAGCTCTGAGATGTCGGGGCAGAAGAATAGTGTCAGAGCAAGTAAAGCAGGAGGTGGGGGGATACGGGCTCTGCATTAGTCAGCTTGCATACTAAGCAAAGGAGAGAGCGTGCGACGGGAGGAGAGGAAGTTGTTTTCTATCTCTAGGAGTTTTAGGAATCCTCCAACCCTGGGCGGGGCAAGCCCTCTCTAGTCTGCAAGGCCCCAGATATCAAAATCTCAGGTGCAGAAACTAAAACACATGGTTACTACAGTATTTTAAACACATTACGTTCTTCACAGGCAGGAGTTGGCATTAGTCATCCACCCAAATCCAGGACTCGGTGATATACTGGTGGTCACTTGGCTCTGGATTTGTTGGCTGGTCATTCATAATAATAATATATATTGTTAACACTTACTGTGCCAACACTGTATATGGCAACTATAAGGGTAGATTGGTTATAAAAATGGCGCAATACTCTGTCCCTCCCTATATCCGTGTCCTTTACCATGTGACTTTGTAGCTCCTCCCACCCAGAGGGAGTTTCTTTCCCCATCCCTTGAATCTGGGCAGGCCATGTGACTTGTTTTGATGAACAGAATGCAGAAGAAGTGATGGTTACACACCTAGGATTCTGGAAACCTTGGACACGTCCATTCATTCTCTTGGAACCCCCTCTGAAGAAGCCCAGACTAGCCTGCTACTGGATGAGATGACCTGGAGGAGAGTCCAGTTGCCCCAGCTGAGGCCATCCTGGACCAGCCTCTAGCCTGTTCCCCAAACAAGTGAGAGCTCAGCCAAGATTAGCAAAGCTGCCTCCTGGCCCTGCAATTGGCCATCAATGCATGAGTGAGCCCATCCAAGACCGGAAGAACTGCCCAGGTGACCTATAGATCTCTGAGCAATGATAAATGCTCTTTGTAGCCTTCCTGTGGGTTTGTTTTTCTAAATGGGTAGATACTTTTTACATATGCTTTTTCTTATATATTTTGTTTGTTAAAAGTGACAGGAAGAAAATTCTGAGATGTCCTAAGTTACAGCAGGTCAGAGGGTGGAAGGAAAAATGGAAAAAGGGGGTTATTCAGTTAACAATTGCAGTGCAAAACCAATAAAAGACTGCTCAGCCCTAGCTGGTTTTGCTCAGTGGATAAAGCTTCGGCCTGTGGACTGAAGGGTCCCGGGTTCGATTCTGGTCAAGGGCACATACCCGGGTTGCAGGCTCAATCCCCAGTAGGGGACGTGCAGGAGGCAGCCGATCAATGATTTTCTCTCATCATTGATGTTTCTATCTCTCTCCCTATCCCTTCTTCTCTGAAATCAATAAAAATATGTTTAAAAACAAACAAAAAACTGCTCACACTCCTTAGTGTGCATGGGAATTATTAAATTAACTCCCAGGTGGCTATTTCTAGATGATCTAATGAACTCCCACGTGCCCATTTCTGAGGTCATCTAAACGGAGACAATAGCCAGGCACCCACTGCACCCCAGGAGCCTCCACTTCTTGTTCACTGACCCTGCTGCACCTATCCCAGGACTAGCCTCACTTCACCTCCTGCCATCCTCCCGTTTGTCTGTAGCTAATATAAATCCTCTCAGTCTGGCTTATATCTTTCTCCCCGCTACTCGAAATACAAAAACTTTTGCAAAACTCCAGGACTAAGGACATGTCTGTCTTTCCTATTAGCCTTGCTGCTGGTGGTTTAGCCTTGATGCCCCAAGACTGTCTTCTTTTTGCTAGCAATCGGCCAATAAACACTTTGTTTTAAAAAGACTTCAGCTGCCCTGGTTGGTTGCTCAGTGGTTAGAGCATCCACCTGCAGACCAAAGGGTCTCGGGTTCATTTCCTGGTCAAGGGCACCTACCTCGGTTGCAGGTTCCCCAGTCCCAGTAGGGGTGCATATGGGAGGCAACCAATCAATGTGTCTCTCTCATGTTGATGTTTCTTGCTATCCCTTTCTCCCTTCCTTCTTCCTCCCTTCCACTCTCTCTAGAAATCAATGGAAAAAATATCCTCAGGTGTAGGAGTTAAAATTTTTGTTGAACAAAAATATGTATTTATTTATTTATTTATTTTTTTGCTTAAAGTATCACAAAGGGTATTACATATGTGTCCTTTTTTCCCCCCCACCCTTGACAATCCCCTGGCCTCCCCTACCCCCCAGTGTCTTATGTCCATTGGTTATGCTTATATGCATGTATACAAGTCTTCGGTTGATCTCTTACCCTCCTCTCTCCTGCCCCCCAACCCTCCCCGGCCTTCCCGCTGCAGTTTGACAATCTGTTTGAGGCAGCTCTGCCTCTGTATCTATTATTGTTCATAAGTTTATAATGGTCTTTATTATCCATGAATAAGTGAGATCATGTGGTATTTTTCCTTCATTGACTGGCTTATTTCACTTAGCATAATGCTCTCCAGTTCCATCCATGCCGTTGCAAATGGTAAGCTTTCCTTCTTTTTTACAGCAGCGTAGTATTCCATCGTGTAGATGTACCAGAGTTTTCTAATCCATTCATCTACTGATGGGCACTTAGGCTGTTTCCAGATCTTAGCCATGGTGAATTGTGCTGCTATGAACATCTGGGTGCATATATCCTTTCTGATTGGTGTTTCTGGTTTCTTGGGATATATTCCTAGAAGTGGGATCACAGGGTCAAATGGGAGTTCCATTTTTAGTTTTTTGAGGAAACTCCATACTGTCTTCCATTTTGGCTGCACCAGTCTGCATTCCCACCAGCAGTGCACGAGTGTTCCTTTTTCTCCACATCCTCTCCAGCACTTGTCGTTTGTTGATTTGTTGATGATAGCCAGTCTGACAGGTGTGAGATGGTACCTCATTGTTGTTTTGATTTGCATCTCTCGGATGATTAGTGACTTTGAGCATGTTTTCATATGTCTCTTGGCTTTCTGAATGTCCTCTTTTGAAAGGTGTCTATTTAGATCCTTTGCCCATTGTTTGATTGGATTGTTTATCTTCTTTTTGTTAAGTTGTATGAGTTCCCTATAAATTTTGGAGATTAGGCCCTTATCAGATATGACATTGGCAAATATGTTTTCCCACGCAGTGGGTTTTCTTGTTGTTTTGTTGATGGTTTCTTTTGCTGTGCAGAAGCTTTTTATTTTGATGTAGTCCCATTTGTTCATTTTCTCTTTAGTTTCAAGTGCCCTAGGAGCTGTATCAGTGAAGAACAAAAATATGTAGAACTATATTTTTAGAAAGACTTTATTGTTTTTTTTAGAATAGGAATTTCTGAAGAAGTACTAGACTAGCAGCTTAATCAGGGTTGTAATAGAAGAGCATTTCCTAGCACTGGAAATAAAAAATAAGCTGAGCCTGAAATTCAAAAGTAATATCCACTTGAACAGGCGGCCTGTAGGCTGACTCCCATGTACTGCTGGACGAAGGATATAGGAGGAGACAAGTTGGCAATATTATAAAAGTTCTAAAACCTAAGCATGCACTTTGACCGAATAATTCCAGTTTCAGAAGTTTATCGTGTGATAATAAAAGATGGGCAGAGGAATTTACCTACAAAGCTGTTCATATTTGTTAGGGTCCTGACAAGAAACAGATGGCACACACACTGGATAAGTGTGGAGAATTTAATGAAGGACTACTTATGAAGGCCTGGGCAGGGTTAAGGGAAAAAGGGGGTTATTCAGTTATTTAAATTAGCAGTGATGGGGACACCATGTCACCCTAAGCATGAAGATACAAGGCCGGGGGGTGGGGGGCGGGGGCGGGGGCAGGGAGAGGGGCTATTACAAGAACCCGGGGAGAGTAGGCATAGGAGAGAACCTCCTACCAGATGTGTTTAAGGTCTTCTGTTCAAGGATATAGCCAATTAGTAGTGCTTCAGGAAGGGAGGGGGGGGAATACTCTTGCCCCTTTCTTTTCCCATGATCAGATTCCTTGCTGGTGCCTTCCCCACTGGCCAAACCCACAGGAAGCCAGAGAGGGTAGAAGCCCAATGATTGATTCTTGCAAAGGTCAGCTTCCTGGAGCAAACAGCACGGTGGATAAAGGTAAAGCATGGACCAAGGGCTAATAAACATATATAGCACAGTGTTTGATGTAGCCTTGCTTATAATCGTAAAATATTGGGACCCACCCAACTGTCCCACATTACGGAATTTGCTGAACAACTTCGGATAGGTTAATGTCTTGGAATACAACGCCACCATTAAAAATGATGTTTTGAAAATATTTTATTAAGTTGAAAAGATGTTTATATATATTGTTGAATGAAACAAAATTTTTTATGTATATTCAGATCCCAGTTTTCTACCAGTATTGTGTGTGTGTGAGTGTGTGTGCATGTGTGACAGTGTGTGCATTTATGCATTTAAAGTATCTAGAAGAGCATATGGTCTAATGTTAACAGTGCTTTTTTTGAGGTGGTGAGATTACAGATAATTTTAATATTTATAACTTTGCTTCTCTGGATATTTTGCTTTTCTTACAATGCATAATAAGAAATTAAAGTTCTTTTTTAGGAAAATGAGAAATAAGACATGATCCCAAATTAATTTCATGCAGTAAATAGGTGCTAGTTTTAACACTAAAAAGGAAAATTGCTTTAAAAATTATATTGGAAGCCGAAACCGGTTTGGCTCAGTGGATAGAGCGTCAGCCTGCGGACTGAGGGGTCCCAGGTTCGATTCCAGTCAGGGGCATGTACCTGGGTTGCGGGCACATCCCCAGTGGGGGGTGTGCAGGAGGCAGCTGATCGGTGTTTCTCTCTCATCGATGTTTCTGGCTCTCTGTCTCTCTCCCTCTCTGTGGAAAATCAATAAAATATATTAAAAAAATTATATTGGAAGCCAATTTCATTTGTTACAAAATTCTTAAATACAATTCTGGCAAAGCAATAGTAACTATCATTGTTCACAATTAGATGCAAGTCACACTGCTGAGTGACTTACCTGATTCAATTATTTTCATATAACATTATGAAGTAGGTATTGACATTTCCATTTTTAGGTGAGGAAATCATGCCCAAAATTTCATGGTTATTAAAAGGTGAAACAGCCCTAGCTGGTTTGGCTCTGTGGATGGAGTGCCTGTGGATTGAAGGGTCCTGGGTTCAATTGTGGTCAAGGGCACATGCCTGAGTTGTGGGCTCGATTCCCAGTAGGGGGCATGCAGGAGGCAGACAATCAATGATTCTCTCTCATCATTGATGTTTCTATCTCTCTCTTCCTCTCTGAAATAAAAAAATACATTTTTTTAAAAAGGTGAAACAATATTCAAAGTCAGGTCTGTCTTTCTCTAAACCCAGTGTTCTCAACCACACCACGACTGAGTAGAACTTAACTCCAAACATAAGACTAGCTGATCACAAAGAGATTTCTGAATGGATTACATCAAGTCAACAAAATGAATAGTGAATATCAGAAGACTAGACACAGGAAAGGCATTGTGTAATATTTAAAAGACTCTCAGAAGCTAGAAGCAGGTAGATATTTCATTAACTTGTGTCTTTAAAAGCAAACGTCAGCATCACATTATAAATTAACTAACTCGTTACTATCGTAATTATGTAGAATATTTCTAGAGATTATTGTCATTGCTTTAAGATAGCAAAAAAAGTGGTTGGAAAGAACAAGATCAGAACATTTCTACAGTAACCTGACGGAAATCCAACCATTCATTTAGTAAGTATTCATTTAGTAAGTAAGAACCTACTATGTGCCCGGTACTGTACCAGGCATTGACCATTTAGTGGCAAAGGATAACAATAGCTAACATGCATATGGAGCTTGCTGGGGGTCAGGCTCTTTATGCATATGTATCCAACTCACTTAATCCTTATAAAACTCCATGAGGTAGTTACAATTGCTGTTGTTCCATTTAATGGATGAGGACTCTCAGGCTCAGAGGGGCTAATATGTCATAGCTAGTAAGTGGTGGAGCTGTGACAAAAATACAGATAGTCTTGGCCCGAGAGTCTAAGCAATTAACTACTGTGTAAATACCCATCTTTAAAGAAGAAGTAATTAATGGTCTCTGTCCTCGTGGCAAACATACACGTGAAACCAAACCCAAACTTAAATATACAGTAAGTGCTAAGGAAGAAGAGACTAACATGATGACTTGCTTAGAAGGGGACGGGGCAGTCAGCGAAGGCTGGAGTGAGGAGGAGCCCATCAGATGAAGGGTGGGCGAAGCAAGGGCACGGGAAAGCCGGTGAAGAGGCAGCGCCTGGAAGGGTGGTCCCAGTGGCTGAACTCCCCTGTAGGAGTCTGAGGACCATTGCAGGATGTGCTGAGCAATGGATTTTATTTGAAGGATATTGGGGATTCAATGTTTTGTTTTTATGTAGTGTTTTCCCTATACATGTTTGATCTGCAGATGTCTTTTTTTTTTTTAAAAAAAATTAATCTTATAGCTAATCTTTCTGCACATAGGACTTCCTCAAACTTCTGTGGTCATGGGCGACGGTTGCTGAGTTTGATTCTGGACTGAGTCTCTGGCAGACAACCCCTCACACCCAAACCTAGAATTTCAGGTGGATTCTCAGAAGGCTACAGGGACATAGTGATGAGGATGGTGGGGGAACTCAGGTACAGATAAGGGAACTCAGCTTCAGGAAGTTCTTTTTGCCATAAATAGCAGGGCCTGTCATGGACCACGATCAGGATTTGTGATTGGATCTGAATAGCATGGTATAAGTTGGCAGCGTCTATACTTAGTTTACCACATGTGTGTGGTCTAGGACTGTGCTGTCCAATATGGCGGCCACTAGCCACATGTGGATTTTTAATTTTAAATTAAGTAAAATTAAATGTCATTAAAAATTCAGCTCATCAGTCACACGAGCCACACTTTGGGTGCTCATAGCCATTTGTGGCTCATGGATACTTCATTGGACAATACAGATTTATAGAACAGCTCCGTCATCTCAGAAAGTTCTGGACAGCGCCAGCCTAGAAGTTTCTTAATTTGGCCTTTTAAATGATGGAAGAGTTCCACGCAGAGTTGTTTGTGGGCAGATAATTTTATCATCCAGCTTCTCACAACTTTCATCCAGAGCCTATAAAATTCCAATTTTGTGAGCTTATTTTATTGTTTGGAGATTGACCTTTCCTAAAGGGCAGAGACCGTGTTCTTCCTCTATTTCTGTGAGAGCCTTCGGTCACTGAACTGAGCAAACATTTGGTGGTGCCAATTACAATAGCTCACCAAGTGCTGTCCAAGGCCAAATTACTGTCATGTATGTTTTTAATGTACAATCTGCAGCTGGTGTTTCATAGTGTATAGCAGAGGAGTCCAGCGTTTCTTTCTTTTTTAAAAATATGTTTTTAGTTATTTTAGAGAGAGGGGAAGGGAGAGGAATAGAGAGATAGAAACATCGATTGGCTGCCTCCTGCAGTCCCCTACTGGGGATCAAGCCCGAAACCCCAGGCATGTGCCCTGACAGGCAGTAAAACTCTTGGTTCATAGGTCGACGCTCAACCACTGAGCCATCCTGGCTGTGCCAGCATTTCTTGACATACTTAGAAGTACAAGAAGTTACTCTGTCAGTGTCAGGATAGTTAAGTAGATGCTGCATCCCTCCTGGCTCTGGTGCCAAATATATGTGAATAAACTCATGCTCCCCTAATTAATTAATTAGGTTAATTATTAATTAGGGACCAGGGAGAAGTGAAGTGAGGGAAGAGACTGGCTTAGAGCTTAGTTCTTGTACTTCCATTTATTCATTCCACAGCATGAATTGAGCCCTACAACCTGCCAAACACTGCACTAGGCACCGGAGAATAATAAAGAGACGAAAACAAGGAGGTCTCTGCCCCTGAAGAATGTACAGACACGTGGAGTTTTGTTCCATGTGGTCAGTGCAGTGACAGAAATATCACAGGGACTTGTGGGGGCACAAAGGAAGGGCCACACACTCAGCTCGGGGAGGTCCGGGAAGGCTTCCCGGAGAAGTGATGCCCTGCCCACAGCAAGAGGAGCCTCAAGAGCAGCGAGCTCTCCCGGGAAGGGTGTCCATCTCGGAATCTGAGCGAGCACGGAGTTTTCTAGAGGAGCAAGGAAAGCTGTGTCGTTAGTGTGGGTTTGGCTGTCTTTATTCAGGTAATTGACCCAAACTGATGGCAAGGTGAGCTAGATGGGGACCGTGAACATAAGGTCCCCATTATCCTCATTACTATCATTATCCTCATTCTGAATTTGAGCCAGAGTGGATGCGTTTCAGAACACAGTCATATGAGAGTTGGAGTTAGTCGAGTGCCAAAGAATGAGGGAGATTCTAAAAACAGCTCTCACCAACTGTTGCCATGATTCTACTGTGGATGTTTGGCATGCCTCAGGAGAGCTGCCCGGGCTTTGGGCTGTAGTGAGAAATGACCACAGAGAGTGTGGGCAGAGGGTTGAGCCAGCTGATCTGTGGCAACTTGTTCGTTGGGGGTCGGAGTTTGGGGGAAAGGAGTGAGGAAAAGTACAACAGACAGAGATGAGGCCTGGAACCTGCCTTAAGAACATTCTTCTTTGCCAGTATTGTTACGACTCTGCAAGAGGGACAGACGTTTCCAGCCCATTCCATCCAAGACAAGGATCTTGGTTTTAAACATTGTATCTGCGGTCATGGCACTTTGAGGCTGTCTTTCTCTCCACTGGCTTCCCCTTTGATAAGCAGGAGGTCTTCCCTAGGATTGAGTTAAACTGATTCCGTTTAGTACCAGCAGTCCTCAACCTGTGGGTCGCGACCCCTTTGGCGGTCGAACGACCCTTTCACAGGGGTCGCCTAAGACCATCCTGCATATCAGATATTTACATTACGATTCATAACAGTAGCAACATTACAGTTATGAAGTAGCAACGAAAATTTCATGGTTGGGTCACAACATGAGGAACTGTATTTAAAGGGCCAGAAGGTTGAGAACCACTGGTTTAGACCATGGCAGGTCTACACTCTTTGTTTGCTGCCACTGGCCGTAACCTACCTGTTTGGTCTGTTGTCCCCCAATTCCTTATAAGTAGCTTTTCCTCATATTAGGCAAGAGGCACATTCCGTTCATTTCCACCTTCTTGCCTTTTCAATTTCTCACTTGCCTTTCTCCCTTTCATTTCTCTGCAGTACCCTCTCGCCTGCACTGCTTTTTCCTTCCTTTAGCAAATGTACCCATTGTTCCCATTGTCCAAGACCCCGCGTAAGCCTCACACAGTCTGTGAAACCTCCCGACCTACTGCTGCTCAGTCTGATTTGTTTCCTTTTTTTTTGGGGGGTTTTCATATTTATAGACCAAATCCTGCTGTTTAACTGTGCTGGGGGAGAAATCATTTAGAGACCACCTGACGTCTCCATCTTGACCCATCGTCATCTGACTTCCTTCTCTTGGAGGAAGACATTGCCTTCTAAACATTTTTTAACTGAAAAGACAAATATAACAACAACACCAAAGGAAAGAATGCTCACAATCCTGAAACAGGCTCGTAAGGGAATAAATACAGCCACGCCCACACTAGTAAGCCAGGACAAGCAGAACAGGGAAACTGAGACAGAGAGTTGAGCAGCAGTTTGCAGCCACCTGGTACATCCTATCTTCCCTAACCCAGGGACGCTTAAGAATACATGGCTAGCACTTCTGCTCTCCAACCAGAGGGTAAATAGCTTACATCACCCTACTCAGGGAGACGGATAACAGAAATCCAATTAGTGCCATTTGCCAACCACACCCAAGGACAGATGAAGTTAAGAGAATAAATCTCATTTTAGTACACCAGCATAAAGCTGATGAATATTCTATTGATCCTCCCCTAAGACCTTCCCTCAACACCCAGCCTTTAAAACCCCTCTAAAATGCAGGTCCCGGGGCACGCTCTCTCTCCCAAGAACACGCACGCATGCACGCACCTCCCCCCACTTCTTCCCTCACAGCCATGCATCTCCTAAACTCCAAGGGGCCTCCCCCCCCAACACTTGAAACCAGGGCAGCAATGGGCAGCGGCAGTTCCTTTCAGGCAAACCCCTGAACCTGGCTCCAGGCCCCCTTTTCTCTGACTTCTCAGTGAGCCAAAGCAGACCATCTAGGCTCATTTGCCCTGACCTTCTTGTTTCGTTCTCCGCAGCTTTAATAAACATCCTCTAAAATTCACCTGGACTCGTCTGTGAAATTTTTCCTGTACAAAGTCAAGAACCCACACACTACCGGCCGGCTCTCGGCAGACCCATTCAGGGCCAGGTCCCCCTTCCGGTAACAATCCCATTATCTTAATACAACATTTTTAAGTATTGCACAATTCCTTTCCGGTCATACATACTGTTTTATATCAGCTCGTAAACCATTTTATATTTAGTTTTTGTCCCCCGTTTAACATTATCACCCAAACACGCCCTGTGGTTTTTCACAGTCCCTGTAACAGAAGCATAACATTCTCTCTTGTGACTGTAATGTAATGTCCTTAAGCCACTCTCCCAACACTGGACATTGTGTTGCTGGCTCTGGCTTTTCAAAAGAATTACATGTTACTCTGGATCCCAGCTCCTCTCAGCTCCGAGAATTTATTCTAACTGTTATCCCTCCCTTGCGTTTTAGTCCTTCATTGTCTTCAGACACCTTCTCTTCTGTCTGCAGGGATTTTTAGTCTTTCTGTCCTAAAACATATCTCAACCTTGCCAGATACCATTCTCTGTAGCCTCCATTATTTCCCCATCAGCTCATTCTTTTTCTCATGTTATTTGCCTCTCCCTACCTCCCCCATTTCAACAGAAAGTCTCTCTCTCTTTTTTTAAAAGATTTTTTAAAAATGTATTTTATTGATTTTTTACAGAGAGGAAGGGGGAGGGATAGAGAGTTAGAAACATTGATGAGAGAGAAACATCAATCAGCTGCCTCCTGCACACCACCCCCTACTGGGGATGTGCCTGCAACCAAGGTACATGCCCTTGACTGGAATTGAACCTGGGACCCTTCAGTCCGCAGGCCGATGCTCTATTCACCGAGCCAAACCAATTAGGGCAGAAAGTCTCTTTTTAATGACTGCATATCAAGTCCAAAGAGATTTCCCCCAGTCCTTATTGTTTCTGACATTGACCAGTCCCTTCCGAAACTTCCCTCCGAGACTTTGGGGTCATCACGTTTTGCCTGTGCTCCTCGACTCCTCTTCAGCTTTTCCAAAATGAAGGTCTTTCCCAAGGGCCTGTTCTCAGCCTTCTCCTTCTCTCCTGTCTTCCCAGGCACAGTCATTCACTCTCACAGCTTAAGCTAATAGCTCTGTACAGATGATTTCCAGATCTGTATCTTTAGCCCGACCTGTCTCATCTCCCCAGCCTGAGCCTCACCTCCACCGCCCACCGCTGCGTTCACATTGCTCCCTGGTGCTGGCCCATCTCCTCACAGCCAACGCATTCAGTACCCAAATGCTTTCTTTCCTCCTAACCCGGCCTCTCCAACTGACTTCCCTTTAGCCTTTACATATGTGGCCTCAAAACCTCTGAATCACTTTTTATTCTTGTCTCTACTAATATTTCACCAGTTGGTTTAACATCTGGGAATGTGTCTCTTCCATTTTCAAACCCACAGTTTTCATTTATTCATTCATTCATTCCTCACCTGAGGACATGTTTTTATTGATTTTAGAGAGAGAGGAAGGGGGGGAGAGAAACATTGATGGGTTGCCTCCCATATGCACCCTGATCGGGATTGAACCTGAAACCCAGGTATGTGTTCTGACCAGGAATCAAACCTGAAGCCTTTTGGTGTATGGAATGATGCTCCACCCAACTGAGCCACCTGGCCAGGGCCCCACAGTTTTTATTTTTATTTATCATTATTTTTTTTGGTTAATCCTCACTTGAGGATATTTTGTCCATTGTTTTTTAAGAGAGAGTGGAAGGGAGGGGGAGACATACAGAGAGAGAGAGACATTGATGTGAGAGAGACACATCGATTGGTTGCCTCCTGCATACACCCTGACCAGCTGTGGATTGAGCCTGCAACCAAGGTATGTGCCCTTGACCTGAATTGAACTGGGGACACTACAGTCCAGAGGCTAACGCTTTATCCACTGAGTCAAATCAGCCAGGGTTCTGAAGTTTTTGTTTAAAAAAAAATTAAATATAAAGTTTGTATGTTCTTGTGTTAAAAATTCAAGTGATATCAGTTGTATTAATCAGATGTAATAGTATTATAATCAGATGTATTACTATATAGGGCAAGCATGTCAAACTCAAAGGCTAACATTGGCCAAATAAACAAGGTTTAAGTTTATGTGGGCCGCAAAAAAACAAAAGCTTCAATTTTCATAGAAACGTAGGTTTATTTTGACAGACAGGCTAAATACCAAGGGCTAAAATAAATGAGTAATTGTTAACAAAATAATATAACATTTTAATAAAAATTAATATTTTTTCTTGAACATTAACTTACCAGACACTGAATAACTGCACAAATTAATAAGCGTAACGCAAATAAACCTATTTTTCTTTTTCTCCAAAAGCAAAATATTTCCGGTTGCGCACACCAAACAAGTCAGTACAAGACGAATGACGTAGCAATCGGCTGCTAAAATATTCGCTGTTAGTGTTAGTGGAGAGAAATGGTGCGCCTGTGCGTAAGGGAAATGAATGCAATATGATGATAGTAATCAGCGAACGTTGTAGTTCGTTATTAATAATTATGTATAACAGGATATTGTAAACATTTAGTTACAAAATTTTTATTAAAACATTTCTTACATACCATTATATTGGCTGGGCCCCAAAAATATTTGTTGTGGGCCGCATGTGGCCCGTGGGCCGCAGTTTGACATGCTTGCTTGGGCCGCTAGTTTGACATGCTTGCTATCGGGCAAAAAATGAATATTCCTCTTCATAAAAGTGAACATTTCTCTTCATATATTTACTCTCCAAATTCTCTCCACACATTATTTCTTTTCCCAGTGGATAAATGAACTGTGATATATCTATTCAATGGAATACTAGTTAGCAATAGAAAGAAACAAGTTACTGATACATGCAACAACTGGGTGTATCTCAAAGACATGTGCTAAGTGAAAGAAACCAGACACAAAGGGCTACGTACTATATGATTCCATTTATAGTAAATTCTACGAAAGACAAAGCTATAGAAACAGAAATCAGACTAGTGGTGGCCAAAGATTGGGGGAGGGGCAGGGGCTAGACTGCAAGCTGGCACAAGGGAACTTTTTACGCAAAAAACAAAGTTCTATATCTTGAATATGGTGGTGGTTACAGGACTTCACACATTTATCAAAACTCATTGAACTGTACACTTTTAAAAAAGTAAATTTTATCTGATTGAATTACCGAACTGAATCTGCCTACCTTGATTTGAGCCTGACTTAAAAAAAAAGAGGAAAGAAGCAAAAGCAAAACCATATCTATATCTATCTATCTATAAGCCTAATATGCAAATTGTCCCCTCGGGAATGACACCAGGAGTTTGATTGCTCGCTATGAGGTGCACTGATCACTAGGGGTCAGCGCAGAACAAAGGAAGACCCTGGCTGGCAGCTGGAAGGCCCCGATCTCGGCCCTGATTGCCAGCCAGGCCTAGGGACCCTACCCGTGCATGAATTTCATGCACCGGGCCTCTAGTATATATATATATATATATATATATATATATATTTTTTTTTTTTTGAAGTGGAATTTTCTGCACCAGATAGTGTGCTGATTTTATTTTATTTTTATTTATTTATTTATTTATTTTTTAAATATATTTTATTGATTTTGTACAGAGAGGAAGGGAGAGGGATAGAGAGCTAGAAACATCGATGAGAGAGAAACATAGACCAGCTGCCTCCTGCACACCTCCCACTGGGGATGTGCCCGCAACCAAGGTACATGCCCTTGACCGGAATCGAACCTGTGACCCTTCAGTCCGCAGGCCGACGCTCTATCCACTGAGCCAAATTGGTTAGGGCTAGTGTGCTGATTTTAAATTTCAATATAAGGCCCAACTGTCCTCTAAAATGGCTATACCAATTTATACCTCTACCAGTATAATAGAAGAATGCCTATTTCCCCACACTCTGTCACAAATGGATATTATCAATTTTTTAAAAGTTCTGTCTGTTTGATGGTGAAAAATGTTACTTCAGGCACGCACTGTTAAGATCCTGTCCAAATTGGTCTCTCTACTTGCAGTCTTTTTTCTCACCTTATATATTGTTAATAGAGCAATCCTTCTTGTGCTTAGTTCTAATAATATCTCAAAAAAATTAATATACCCCATTGCCTACAAAATGAAGTCCAGACCTTTAGCTAGATATCCGAGTCTTTATTCTATTCCAGTTTACCTTATCTCTCTGTCTACTACTGCCTTATCATTTTTAGTAGAAACGTTGGCTCAACTTCTAGCTGGATGGTTCTTACCCTTCTTCTAGGTTTATTGTGATGTAATTGACATACAACATTGTGTAAGCTTAAGGTGTCCAGTGTTATAATTTGATACATGTATATATTGGGAAGTGTTTACCACAATAAGGTTAGTTGACACCTCCTTCACCTCATATAATTACCATTTTGATGTTGTAACTGTGAGAACATTAAAACTCTACCCTCATAGCAATGTTCCAGTATATAATACTGTATTGTTAACTGTAGTTACCGTGCTGTACTTTAGATCCCCGGAACTTATTCATCTTAGCACTGGAAGTTTGTACCCTTTTACCAACATCCTCCCATGTCCCCCACTCCTTAGTCCCGGAAGACCACCACTCTGCTCTCTGTGTCCTTGAGTTTGATGTTTTTATGTTAATCCTCACCCACCCGAGGATATTTTTTTGCATGGATTTTTAGAGAGAGTGGAAGGGAGAGGGAGAGACAGAGAGAGAGAGAGAAACATTGATGTGAGAGAGACACATTGATTGGTTGGCTCCTGCAAGCGCCCCAACCGGGGCCAGGGATCAAGCCTGAAACTAAGGTACGCACACCCTTGACTGGAATTGAACCCGCAACCCTTCAGTCTGTGGGCCAATGCTCTAACCCTTTAGCAAACCAGCCAGGTTGAGTTTGAGGTTTTTAGATTTCATATGTAAGCGAGAGCTTATAGTATTTGTTTTACTCTGTCTGACATTTCAATTAGCATAATGCCTTTAAGGTCCATCCATATTGTGAAAAATGACATGATTTCCTTTTTTTTAAAAAATATATTTTATTGATTTTTTACAGAGAGGAAGGGAGAGGGATAGAGAGTTAGAAACATCGATGAGAGAGAAACATCGACCAGCTGCCTCCTGCACATCTCCCACTGGGGATGTGCCCGCAACCAACGTACATGCCCTTGACCGGAATCGAACCCGGGACCCTTCAGTCCGCAGGCCGACGCTCTATCCACTGAGCCAAACCGGTTTCGGCATGATTTCCTTTTTCATAGCTGAGTAATATTCCATTTTATATATATCACAATTTCTTTATCCATTCATCCATCGGCAGACAGGTTATTTCTATGTCTTGGCTACTGTGGATAATGCTGCGATGAGCATGGGGGATGGTGCACATATCTCTCCATGATAGTTATTTCCTTTGGATGTATACCCAGAAGTGGGATTGCTGGATCACATGGTAGTTCTGGTTTTTATTTTATTTTATTTTTATTTTTTTAAATATTTTTTTATTACTTTCAGAGAGGATGGAGGAGGGAGAGAGAGAGAAACATCCATGATAAGAGAGAATCATTGATTGGCTGCCTCCTGCATGCTCCCCACTGGGGATCAAGCCCGCAACCTGGGCATGTGCCCTTGACCGGAATCGAACCTGGGACCCTTTGGTCCGCAGGTTGACGCTCTACCCACTGAGCCAAACCGGTTAGGGCTGGTTTTTATTTTTTGAAGAGGCTCCATACTGTTTTCCATGGTTCTTGCTCTTGGCTGCACATCAGAATCCTGGGGAGCTCTTTAAAGACCTGATTGCCCAAGCCTCATCTGCAGAGAATTGGATTTAATTGGGCTAAGGTATGGCCTGGGGTTCTTTTTGTTTGTTTATTTGTTATTTTTTGAGTCCAGGTGATTTTATTATGCAGTCAGAGCTGTGAACCTCTGATCCAGTACACTAACTAAATAAATCCCATGCCTATCTCCCTTGATGTCCTTGTTCATACCATCCCCTCAACCTGGAATACTCGTCCTGTCCTCCTTAGCTGTCCACATCCTTCTTGTCCCTTAATGACCCCATAAGGCCCAACTCACCTGCAACTCCACCGTGAAGTTTCCCTGGGTCCCCCATCAAGTAAGATATCTCCCTTTTTCGGACATTCTATAACTTCCTTCTGACATGTATCATGGTCTACTTTGCAAAACTGTTATTTTTAAACTTACTTTTTTCTATAAGATTGTCAGTTCTTTGAAAAACTGTAGCAAAATTAACCTTGTTCATCACTCAGTACCCTGTTCTGTGGGACAATTACTCAGTAGGGGCTCAGTAAATATTTTAAAAATGTTTACTTTGTTCTATAGCTTTTTCTTCATTTTGTACAGTTGCTGTCTCTGCCTGGAACCCCCTTTCCCAGATATCCCTATGGCTCAGTGTCACCTTGTTAGAGCGACACATATAGTCACTTATTTATTTGTTTATTGGCTGTCTCTTCTCACTAGCATGTAAGCTCTGTGAGGAGTGAGGAAAGGTCTTTGTTTGCTGTTGTATCCACCATGCACATGCCAGTACTTGGCATATAGTAAGTGTTCAGAAAATATTCCTTGGGTTTAATAAATGAACTGGATGGACATTTATCTTCTTTTGTATATACCTCATAACAACCCCCAGCAGGCAAGGTAGGCATAATCAAGCCATCATCAGCTTAATTCTCAGACTCTTGGCGTTCTGAGCAGGAATATGGAAGCTCAGTTGCCACAGGAATATGGGGCTTGTTTCACTTTCTCCTCCCACACCTCGTTCTTTGCTTCACTCCTGTAGGCTTCATGATCTCACCCCACCTCATGTCCAAGTTCCACCACTTCCCTGCAGACGGCTGCCCCTTGGCCATTCCACACACACCCGCTGTTGGCCCACCCTTTGGGAGAAAGGCCACACAGGCCCTGGAAGAGAGCCTGGGGCCAAGTGGGCAGGGATTCTGGGCTCCTGGTGGGTATCCGCTTG
>NW_005871399.1:141284-143511 GCF_000147115.1 Myotis lucifugus | reverse complement strand
AATTTATGTAGAATCAAAAAGAAGGATTTACATCAGTCCCACAAGCTTTCGCCAGGTCACCTCTATCTGTCCTGAAGGATGGCCAGTTAAACCCGGTTGAGATGTCACTTCTTCTTTCGGGAGCGGGGGGGAGTAAAAGCCCCCTTGCACGAATTTCATGCATCAGGCCTCTAGTTTATAAAATGAGAACTAGATGAGATAATCTCTAAAATGGCTTCTTTTATATCTCCCTCCCCGCACACACACACATTCCCAACTAACAGATCATAGTAGTGTTCGCTAGGATGAATGCCCTATGGCCTTGACTTAATCTATTCTCATATCAGACAAATGTGTGTAGGTATGTGTATACATGTGGGGGCACATACACCCTACCTTGTACCACTCAATCCGTCTTGGATTTTTGAGTCACAAAACTTACCAGCTGAACTGTTAGAGCCCTGGGAGACATTTTTCTAAACACTGAGGCAAAATGCTCCAGATCCCAACAGAAGTAATATTCAGTTTTATGCTTTCAGAGCTTGGGGACTATGGGACCCTAGGGATCTTACTTTCCTTAGAAAATTGGTGACCTTGAGTCATTTCTATTATCTTGAAGTTGAGGTTTTTATTTCTGACTGATGTCAATCCCTTCTTAATGGCTGGGTAAACATTTTATTTCCTTGAGTTGCCTGAGAATTAAGGGGGTGGGGCCCTTTTTCTGACATCCTGGGTTTTAGTGTAGGTGGACGCTTACTGGAGGCTGGGGCCAAATCTGAAAGGTTAAACCTCTTTCCTGGGCAGGTGGATGCTCTGGTTCAGATGAACAGATGTATAATGAGGGTTCATCAGTGCTATGGGCAATCCTAAGCAGGATGACACCAGCTCCAAGCTTTATATTAATTTGGTTGGAGAGGCACAGCATAATTTCATAGAAGATTAAATAACATAACAGGACAAGACAATTTATCACCTCAAGGCAGTGGTTTGTGGTCAAATGCAGTTTTTTCACAATGAGTTTAGAGAATGAAGGAAAGTGTGAATAAGCGGTCCCAGGTCTGGGGCCATCATATCGGGGAGCCGACATGCGGGGACAGGCAGTGTCTCCACACAGTTCCTCACCTGGAGTTTATGAGCTGGAGGCAAAGTCTGCAAAGCCTTCTGTTCATGGTGGGGGGTCGGAGGAGACCGGTTGCTAAGAACAGGGACTGTTTATGATGCCGAGGCATAATGAGTACACATTAGGAACATCAACAAAAGCTATCCTCAACCTTTATTCTCAACTCTCTTCCCTGAAACGAACAGGTAGGTGCTTACAGAAGAATGCCTCAGCCTTATTCTGAGAAGGGGCTCTAGCTGCCCAGACTGGTGAGCTGCAAGGTTGGGTCTCACAGGGGAACGGGAATGGAGCACAACCGGGATCCTTTGGTCAATGTAGGTGATGCACATTTTTTACTGCCACCTTAGTTTCCCAGGAAGCGAGATAGTGTGCCCACCTCACACGTTTAGCACCCTGCCGAGTGCACGGCAACAGGACGCACAGACTCCAAACTGCCAATTCCACGTTGCAAGACCCTTACACCACCATCCTCAGAGTGAGATGCCGGGCACATAGCAGGGACTTGACAAACGCTAACTCCCCTCTTCGCTTTCCTCGTTTCCTTGGGGAGCTCTAGCCCCCCCCCACCCCCCCAACGCTAATCCTCGGACATTCTCTCCACCTCCCACGAGCGCTGCTGTCTCTAAAAGGGCCTGGATGAGTGCGGTTCTCTCCGGCTCCCCTTCAATTCGGTTCAACAGGGGCTTTCTGAAGGCCTACTACGTGCGCGCTGTGCGGGCTCCCCGGTCGGGACAGGAGGCAGAACCCCTAGACTCGAGAAAAGGATGGGTCGGGCCGCGCGCTCTTCTCACCCCCTCCACTGCCCGTGCTCTGCTTTGTCCCCTCGGCATCCCCGGAGGCTTGCCCTTGCAAACGCAGGGCCCCGCTCACACCTGCCGGCCCCGCACACAACCGAGCGAAGCGAAACCGGGCGCCGGAGGAGAAGGAAAAATCCGCCGCGTATCTACTGTCTTGCAGCTACACGGCATTCTACGGACTAATTTTTGAATATTGGATTCCGAGACGAAAAAAACTACTCCTTTCATTCTACTGAACTTCTCCCCTCATTCACCCTAACGTGAAAGCACGACACGCTACGAGCAGAGAGAGGGAACTCCTATCTCCACGATATGGCTGTTTATGGCCTCG
>NW_005871399.1:133836-140768 GCF_000147115.1 Myotis lucifugus | reverse complement strand
CCGGCCTCCTGGCTGCTGCTGCTGGCCCCGGCCGCCTCGTGCGCCCCCAGGTAAGCAACGCGGGTGGACCCTGCCTGCCTTGGTTGCTGCTGTTTTCAAAATCCTGCCTTCCCCGCCCAGACTCTTTTATTCCCCACCGCTCCCTCGCCCTCCTGGCTGGAGATGCTCTTCCATTCTTCTCGGGCCCAGCCACCGAAGGCGCGGAGGGAAGAAAGGGAGAAAGCCGGCGGATGGTGGCCAATCTTGCTAATGATCTGCAAAGCTCTCCTGTTATCCTCGGAGCCCGAGGCGGGTCTGGTGGCTTCATCTCCCAATGTGCTTTATTTTCTCTGCAAAATCCAGGCAGTGGAATTGTATGCGTGCGTGGCCGGGTGGTATATGAAATGTTAGGGGGTACTTTATTGTCAGGCTGAAGGGGGACACTGGGGAGGGGTGTGTGTGCTTTAAGACGGTGTTGCATTACTCTGAGGAGCCCTGCGTCCCTCAGATACAGGGATTCCGGCGGTGTGGTGTCCCCCAGTGCACCAGGACACAAAGAACATTCAAAGAATATCTCTTGGAAAGCGCCCTGGCCACGGGTCTTTCCAGGGAACTAGCGGTTGCTTTTACTTCTGCAAAGGCATTAGTACAATAGAGTGCGACAATATTGTGATTTCCGAGTGTCAGGGCATGAAAGGAGTCAGGGTTGTTTCTATAATAGATGCAGTTTCCTGACGGCTCGTCAGCATGGAATTAAGAGGCATGATTTATGGAGAAGCGTGTGGGCGGGTTTTGTTGTTGAGGAAATGATTTAATTCGTATTGCTTCTCTGAAATGTTTGTTTGTCCACCCTGAGCATACACACAGGATGGCCTGGAAACCGTCTCCGAGCTGACAGGCTGTGAGCCCGTGGTTGTCCCCGGCGCACTCACACTTGACCACTTGGTGGGCAGAAAAGGAAAGGTGGGATGAGCAGCCCTGGGTGGGCATGGAGCAGGAACAGAAAGCCATGGAAGCGATGCCAAATCCTCCCTTCCCTGGGGGGGATGGCCAAAAGACTGCCAAGCGGCTTTGAAAGGAAACGGAACACATTTGAAGGTGTCCCTAGGACCTCACTGTTGGAACGATAACCGGCACCGTAGGCGATGGTCCAGTAAGAAGCCCAGGAAGAGACTTCAGGGATCAGAGAAGGGAACCGACTGAAGAGGAAACTGACATGAGAAGTGACTTGCTCAAGGTCACAGGCTAGTTCATGCAGAGTCATCACCTGTCAGTCACCCTGCTGCCCTGACCCGCAGACTTGTACACACCTGAGGTCTCCACAAAGATTTCCCACAGCTGGGTGGAGCCCTGCCTCAGAAGGCCACACCAGAGCCCGGGTGACAAAATGGGTCTCTTCCCAGCAGTATACCGAGGGTGCGAACGACTTTGCCTAACGCAGCACCTCAGGTCTCAGTTCTGCTCGCTGCATGCTCTGCCCTGTGTGTCCATGTGTCCAGAGAGGACATGAGACCCTGGGCTTTTCTGGGAGAAGAGATGTTCATGAAGACTGCCCTTGTCTTTAGTCAACAAAGAAAGCCCATCTCATACTAACGGATTCATCAGCTGCGGGACAGGCCAACTAATAATTTCCATTTACTGAGCGCTGCCTGTGTGCCTGGTGCTGTATTTTATACACAAGACCCAGTCTCCTTGTGGGGTAGGCATCATAGTCTCCATTTTACAGATGAGGAAACGAAGGCTGCCGGCATTTAGGTTAGTTTGACTCCAAACTCTATGCAGTTAACCTCCGTACAGCTTCCCCAGGCGAATGTGGCCAAATGGATGTTTTGTAGATGTAGAGAACATAAGTAATTCTTTGATAAATCTGATATCAATAGTGGAGCTGTTTGTTCTGTCCCTCCGTAACTTTCTCTTCTTTAGAAGTCCATTCCTCAACCCGCAATACAAATACAGAGCCCTGTTTTGTTGCACTTCACAGGTGTTGCGTATATATATTTTTTACAAACTGAAGGCAAGACCCTCCACCAGCAAAAAAGTTAGGACTTGCCTTTGTTATGGTGGTCTGAAACCCGACCAAAGCTGCAGTATCTCCTTGGTATGCCTGTGTTCAACCTGGAGACATGAAATGAATTCTCTGTCCACTCTAGAGCTGACATCACGGAAGCAGAGACTTCGTCCTTCCACTAATTTGTGCATTGGCCTCTGGTTGGCGCAGCTGCTTCCAGACTGGGTAATGGACTAGGAAGCAGCTGTCCTCAAGGACCCAATTGGAAACAGAGCTGTGCGCAAGCAAGCGCAGACCCCTGGCACGGACGGTTCACGGGCAAGATTGCCTTTCAGTTGTTTGGTCCTGATCTCCCCTCTGGCCGTGAGTCCCGAGTGTTTTCACCATCAGAGTGGGGAATGGAGGAGGCTTTGCTGAGCTCTGACATGGTGGTTCTCTTTCTGAAGAGGAAGCGGTATTAGTCAGAAAATGATGCGTCTTAATCCTATTTTGGATTTCCTAGGTTAGACACCAGCCCCTTCCGTGGCTCTGAAAACTACCTCCTCCTCCAGGAGGTTTCTCTTTCCTTGTTAACTTTTGTTAAATGGAGTCCACCCTCCAGTTGGTCTCCTAATTTCAGTCTCTATTTAAATTTCTATGTCTTATCGATTTCTGGTCTATTTCCATTTCATTCAGCATTTTGAGTGTTTAAACATTTATAAGTTTGGTCTTGACTGTTCACTGTTGTGGAAACAATTTGTAATACTTTGAACTTGCTTTTGAATATTGTGCTTTTAGGAGATCCTACACCCACAACGTAAAAGAAAAGAATCGTGTCCATTTTTTCTTCGTATTGAGGGATAAGTCTTTCTCAAAATAGTTATTATGAAACGGATAACTTTGCAAATTACTTTGCAATTTAGAAATTACTAGAAGGTATAGAAAACAGGTACCCACACGCGTACAACCCACAGATAACACTGTAAATAGTTTTGCCTTTTCTTTGTTAACATTAAAAAAAAAGAAAATTGAATTATATGCACAATGTATTTACTTTTTTTCACTCAATAATTGACTTAAGTATTTCCTTATTCACAATTTTCCATCCTAATAATTACTTAATTATTCATTTATTATTTCCAGCTTTTTTGGCTGTTATAAACAATGCTGTGTTGAATAGCTATGTATGTAAGGCTTTGTCTATATTTCTTTGTGTGGGTTTTTTTTTAAGTCTATATTTCTAGAAGGGAAATTAGGATGTAACATAAATCTAAGGCCCACCAGGCTGGCTCTTTGCATGTTTTGGTCAGTGTGGTGAGTGCCTTACAGGTGCTCAGTAAGTGGCTGTTCAATGAACAACAATTTTATATGAAGCTGAAATAAAGCCTGGCAGTTTATGTGGTAGCCTGATTCACATCATCACTAGGATTGACTATTATTTTAAAAATCCATGTTAAATACATTTGTAGTACATTGTTTTAATTTCTTATTACTTATGAATTGAATATTTTTTGTTTATTTTGTACTTGTATTCCATTAACTTTCTCTGTGTTTTTGCTCAGAGAATTACATATTTAAATATGTAATTACATATTTAGTTATTGTGGAATTACATACTTATTTTTAAAATATATTTTATTGATTTCAGAGAGGAAGGGAAAGGGAGAGAGAGATAGAATCATTGATTGGCTGCCTCCTGCATGCCCCCTACTGGGGATTGAGCCCAACACCTGGGCATGTGCCCTTGACTGGAATCGAACCCCGGACTCTTCAGTCCACTGAGCCAAACCAGCTAGGGCCATATTTATTTTTATTTATTTACTTATTTTTTGGTTAATCCTCACCCGAGGATATTTTTTCTATTGATTTTTAAGGAGAGTGGAAGAGAAGGAAAGACAGAGAGAAATATCGATGTGAGAGAAACACATCGACTGGTTGCTTCCTGCATGAGCCCCAACCAGGGCTTGGGCCTGCAACCAAGGTACGTGCCCTTGGCTGGAATTAAACCCTGTACCCTTTGGTCCGCAGGCCGAAGCTCTAGCCACTGAGCCAAACCAGTTAGGGCTGGAATTACATTTTTAAATCTTTCTATATATGGATAGCAACCATTTTTTCTCCTGTGTGTTAAGTTTCCCCTTCCAATGGAGTTTTACAAATTTTTTATATAATTTTGAAATTCAGAAGTTTTTGGTTCGTTTGATTAGCAAAATTGGCCATTTTGCTTTTCTTTTTGTATTTTTTCCATTTCATTTATACTTATGGCAGGTTAAATTTTTATCTTATTTGATGTACTATTTTATTAGCCATTTCGAGGCAAATATTTGTAACTATGGTCCCAGTGCATGAATTCATGCACCTTGAAAGGAACTGTGGGCCGCGATGCTGCGATGGGCACAGGGGTGGGTCTCGGCCCATCCTTGTGCCCCCGCCCAGCCCCTCCCGCCAGGTCCCCTGTCGGCCAGCAACCCCACTCCCACAGCCGCTGCCCCCACTCCCACCGCCGCTCCCATGCGCTGACAGCACTGGTCTCGCTTGTACGAAGAGATTGGGGCTGGCGCCAGCAGTGGCTACAAGCGGCAGCTGCTGCCCCAATCGCCCCTCAGGAGCAGGGGGAGGTAAAGAAGCCCTCAGGGGCGATCGATCAGGGCCAGCAGCTGCCACTCGCACCCGCTGATGTCGCTGAGCGATTGGGACTGGCACCGGGCGCCGGCAGTGGGTGTGAGAGGTGGGGCTGGTGCCTGCAGCAGGTGCAAGCACCGGGTGGGACTGCGGCACACGGGAGCAAAGAATTTTCAGTAACCACCAGAGGCTCATGTGGATGACAGTGACCGGCGCCCCTCCTTGGTCTTAGTGCCCCCGCTCACTTGCTCCACCATCCTGCCGTGGCCGACGCCTACCCTGTTCCGTGCTCTGCTGCCCCGATGCCCGTCATATTCTGCGTGCGCCCCCTGGTGGTTAGTGCACGTCATAGCAACTGGTTGTTTGGTTTTTCTGCCATTCCGTCTATTTGCATATTAGGGTTTTATATATATAGATACTTTTTGAGTGGTTTAGTATCCTATAAATAAAGACTAAGATAAATGTTTCAAAAGTGTGATTCCTCCACCTTCTGCATCAACAACATGAGGATGGGGGGGGGATTGCTTGTTAAGAATTTAGATCTCTGGGGCTCACCCTTGACCCACATTAGAATTTTTGGTGGGAGTGCCTGGGAATCTTCATTTTTAACAAGTTCACAGCTGATTTTAAGGCACTTTAAACTTTGGAACTACTGATCCAGATACTCTAAAATCCAGTAACTGAAAATTTCATAGCCTTTTGGGGGTATGGGCACTTAATATGTTGCAATTGTCTTTCTCCTGTTAGAACAGTTGATTTAAGATCGTGACATTGAGACAGTTTTTTTGGTTATATCTAGTTTGCTTGGTTTTCTTTGGGTTGTGAGTCAAAGGACATAGAGGACTTCATTTTAAATTCTCACGCCCGTTCCCTTGGGAACAGCTGTTTGCAGTCTTTGTCAGGAAAGACCTCACTTAATCCCGAAAACAGAAGCCAGCCGGGCTGTTGTTAAAAGTCGCCTGGGACCTGGGAGCCACAGGTTTTCTCCCAGTGCCCGGGGTGCTGGAGGCAGCTAGCTAATTACTGTAATTATATTCGCACTGGGTTGATTTTCCCAGATAGGAAGATGCTGCTCTGACGGATCTAACTTGTTGCCAAGCTGTGACCACCCACCTTTCATCTGCAACTCAGTGACAGCATTTCTCCTTCACATACCCGGGCAGCACGATTTGTTGGAAAGCACATTGAACTGTGAGCTGGCAAACCTGAGTGTGCTCTTTTCTGCTGATAATTGGCTAATAACTGGCTTTGTGTCTGTGGACAAGCTACCTTGTCCGGGGTTTCTTCATCAGTGTAAGATGGGTCACTCCGATGATCTCTGAGTTCTCTTTCAGCTCTTCCACTTCAAGCCCACATGCTGACCACCTCAGAATATGCTTGTTAGAGGTTGTAATTGTCCTGGAGTAATTGTCCGTTGAATGTTTGTGAGCGTTGCCATCTCACTGTCCTATAGATGTTCTAGTCCAGGGACCTGCAGAAAGCAGTTTACTCTCCCCATTGCATTCAATCCTTCTTCTTCATAAACCCTCCTCTCCCCTCCCCTCCTGCAGCCACACCCCCAGGACACCTACTTTGCTCTCAATCTTCCTCTTTGTCTCCCACCCCCACCCCCACCCCCACCCCATAGCCCCAGTCTTGCTTGGTAATGCTCTAGGTGTGCTACTGCTGTGGCAGGCAGCTTCGGGCATTGCTTCTCCTCGTTGGTGAAAATCTAACCTTGCTACTGAAAGTGTGATACTGCGGCGTCATCGCCATCTGGGAGCGTGTTAGAAATGCAGAATCTCAGGCCCCACTCCAGACCTTCAGAATCTGCATTGCATAAGGCCCTCAGGTGATCTCTCTCTCTCTCTCTCTCTCTCTCTCTCTCTTTCTCTAAGTTTGAGAAGCACTGGGCTAAGAGGTAATGCCTCCCATTCCAACCTTCTGGGAGTGAGTGGTGTTGGCTCGCTGGGGCCTGAGTCAGCCCAGACTGCTCTGGAGCCAGTCCAGATCCTCAGGGACCTTGAGATACACCTGCCTTCGGGATTGACTGAATCTGTGTGAATATGTACAAGAGCCCTATTGACCAGGCAACTTCAGAACAAAATGGTTTGGGGGAGAGAAGACGGCGACTGGCAAGAAGGCAGGGTGGGGGTGGGGGAGAATGTGTGTGTGAGAATAAGGGAGCGATAGAGGAGTGTGTGGATGTGGTGTGTGTGTGTGTGTGTGTGTGTGTGTGTGTGCGCGCACCCCACTAGGGACAGATAGATTCTGCAGAACAAAATGGTTTTTCTAGACCTGCCCCCATTCATAACCCGTCCTTTCATTAGTATACTGGAATACCACCATAGCAGTTGGGTAAATAGCT